>NC_056744.1:111604669-111854669 GCF_019279795.1 Protopterus annectens
AACAATACTGGCCTCTGCATTATATCTTTCCCCTTATGTTAAAGGCATTACAGTTATAGAAAACATTACATGTTCTACTGTATGCTATTCTAAGGATGTCAGATAATATGTATCTGGTTTATATGTGCATTCAGATAACGTAATGCAATTATTTTTATGCATTAGAAATTTAGTTTACTAGAAATCAGCTATTTAAATCAGTCTTTGCTATCATATCACAAGATCCTTCCAGCTGGATAGCTTCCTGATTGTTTTCTAAACCTGGATACTTCAGACATGTAGCAGTGGATGAGATCATAGGTGGTCCAAGTGCCATATCTGGTAAAGTGCCATGATCAGGTAACAAAATGCCATCTAGTGATTTAGCTGGCATTTTAACTGATGCAACGTCATGATCAGGGTAATTGTATATGTCTGTATCTTTTTATCTGTCAATGGAATCACTTCTTGGATGCAGCTGCTCCATGCTGTCCGGTAGTTGGTGCACAGGTTAAAGCTGTGGGCTCAAGTTGCTGAAGTACAGGGTTTGATTCTCTCAGCCCTTACTTGTGTCTTGTGTGACTTTGAACAAGTCACTTAGCCAGCCATTGCTCTTAGGTTGCCCCTGAAAAGGGACTGTGTGTCCAGTGGACCTACCTGGTTAACAAACAAACATTTATACTGGTATTTCAGAATCTATAAGATTCTAAGATGAGCAGCATCTGGTTCTATATAAATGTCTATAGTTATGTTTCAGCCTCATTCTTTCTCTGGTTTCAGCAATACTATTGTTTGGCATCTACTTCTCAGAAGTACAGGCCAACATGGGAGGACTTTGGCTGACAAAGTTTGCAGATGACTGCAAACTGGGCGCCATAGTGGAAAGTGCATCGGACACTGATATCCTTCAGAAGGGACTCACGGAAACAGATAGCTGGTGCCAGAGCCATGGCCTGAAGTGAAACGCCAAAAAATGTATAGTCATACCCTTCGGGAAAAACAAGGTAACCCCAAGCTACCATATAGGTGGCAATCCACTAAGCACAGAAGAGGTTATCAGGGACCTGGGGACCCAGGTTGACAGTGCCCTTTCTTTTGACACTCACATTGCTAAAGTGGTTAGAAAGACCTTCTACATTGCCCACCTGATCATGAAGGGATTCACATCCAGATCTAGTGAGGTCATTGTTTCCTGTACTCTTCACTTATCAGACCAATGATCGAGTACAATGCCCCATTCGGGATGTATCTCACCCGACATCTGCAGCAATTGGAGAGACCCCAAAAGTTCCTCACCAAAAGGACAAAGGGACTCCAAAATCTGTCATATGCTGCCAGATTGAAGAAACTCCAGCTCTATTCAGTCGCATACCGTCTGCTCAGAGGTGACATGTGCCTGACATACAAGGCCATGTCCAACCCGAATTAATGGACATGCTCCACCTCAAAAAATCCAAATCCACCAAAACCACTAGAGCAAGCGACTTAAACCTTAGCACGGATATAAATAGGAAGTGCTGGAGGGATAGATTTATCACTCAGAGACTCCCTATGCTGTGGAATAAAATCCCGGTCCATGTGAGGCAGAGCACCTCGCTGACTCTGTTCAAGAGAAATCTAGACCTGTGGATGGGAGATCGTAGGTTTACCCTGGGAATCATCTCTGGGTCACTGCTGGACAGAGGCACAACAAACTAATGGGCACAGTATTTTTTCATATAAGGGGTGGCGTAAGCCACAATAATTTGGGCTAGGCTTATAAATGCCTTAGGGCAGATAGCCTAGTATAAACCTATGAACCTATGAACCTATAAATCTGACCTACCACACAGCCTCCCTTTGCCTTATTTGCTTATTCAATGGATTCTAAATTATGAATTTTCAAAATTGCTCCAGGTTTCAGGGTTTATATAGATTTAACTGCTTCGTCATAGCATACTTTCTTCTTTTTGCTGGGATTTCTGCTAGACTGAGCTGATATTAGACATTCTCAATGGATGAAGTAATACAAAGTAGGTAATTTCCTATCAACAACAGAGCAGGAAATAGTCCAACCAGTTGCAAGGACATGTCTTATACTCAAGGAGAGCTAGAGAGCAATTCAGTATTGAGCTGGTAACAGACTTCTTCAGGATATTTATTGCAGCCTGCATGACTCTTTTTACCAGCACAATGGACTGTGGGTTATATGCTGAAGCTTTCACTCCTGAAAAAATACAAAACTCTTGATGGATGAGCTACAAAGAAAGTCAGGGATGTGATGACATGAACTATATGACTGTGGAGATGTATCTCATAGCTTAATGACTTCTGGATACTTTAAATAACAGCCAATGCAGAAGAGATTCTAAATGACTGAGAAATAACACAGATCATGAGCAACTTTATTCCATGGCCTGTCTGGCATTTCAGAAGGTATCATAGTGTCCTTAATATTTATTTTATAAAGCATAATGGATATTTGACAATTTTTGAACATAAACTGTATTTGATAAGTCATATCAGGCCAAAACTTTATGTTTCATGCCTTTTCTTTACAACCGATTGTGCCCAGTGTGCTTCATAGACTGTTTCCAGCAGGATTTAACATGTAGGTTCATAGGTTCATAGGTAGGTACTAGGCTATCGGCCCTAGGGCATATACAAGCCCAGCCAAAAAGGTACCTGGCTTTTGCCACCTAAGAAAATTATTTTCCTGTGCCACTGTTGAGCAGAGCCACAGAAGTGATCCCCGGGGTGAATTTCCTATTTCCCATCCAATCATCAAGATTTTTCTTGAAGAGTGCTAATGAGGAGCTTTACTTGATATAGATAGGTAGTTTATTCCAGAGTATGGGAAGTCTCTGGGACAGGAATCTATCCCTTCAGCATGTTCTGTTTATTGTGGTGACAAGGTTTAGGTCCCTAGAGCGTGTAGTTCGGAGGGATTGGTATTTCTTTAAGTTGAGCATGTCAAACAGCTCTGGGTTTGACATAGCTTTGTATGTTAGGCAGAGATCACCTCTGAGTAGGCGACATGCGACAGAGTAAAGCTGAAGTTTTTTGAGACGGTCTGCGTAGGGCATCTGTTTGAGGCTGGTAATCCTCTTTGTGAGGTATTTCTGCGGCCTTTCCAGTTGTTGTAGATGTCTTGTGAGGTACATACCAAAAGCGGCGTTGTACTCTATAATGGGTCTAATGAGTGATGAGTAGAGGGGAACAATGACCTCTTTTTTTCTGGATGAGAAACCTTTTGTGATGAGGTGTGCAACGTAGAAGGATTTCCTGACTACTGTGGCAATGTCATTATCAAAGGAGAGACTACTGTCCTCCTGTGTCCCAAGGTCTCTTATCACACTTTCGGTGTTAGGCATACTACCACCTATGTTGTAGTTCATGAGTACAGAGTTTTTATCAAAGGGGATGACAATGCACTTTTTGGCATTGAGCTTGAGGCTATGGCTTTGACACCAGGCATCTGTCTCAGTGAGGCCCTTTTGTAGGATGTCCACATCGTTAGGAGTTTCGATTATGGCTTCTAGTTTGCAGTCATATGCGAACTTCATTAGCCAAAGACCTTCTGTGTTAGCCTGTACTTCAAAGAAGTAGATACCAAACAGGAGAGGACCCAGGACTGACCCTGTGGTACTCCACTTGTCACTGGTCTGAAGTTGGATTTGGAGTCTGCTACTTTCATAGTGTGGGTTCTGTCAGTGAGCCAGTTGGCAACCCATCTTGTGACATAGGGATTTATACCTAGTTTAGTGAGTTTATCTATAATTCCAGAGTGGGGGATGGTGTCAAAAGCCTTGGCAAGATCTAGATAGGGTGTGTGAACCACCGTACCCTCATCTACGTCTTTGGTGACTGCTTCAACGAAGTCTATCAGGTTTAGGAGACATGATCTGCCTTTTTAAAAACCCGAACTGGGCGGGGTCCAGAGTTTGGAGATTGCCATTGTCTTTGTTTATAAGTTCCATGATGATATGTTCCATGGCCTTGCAGACCAGGCTCATCAGGCTAATGGGGCGGTAGTTCCCAGGGTCCGTGGTGGCTCCCCTGTTGTGGAGTGAGATAACTGTTGCTGTGCGCCATTCAGCGGGCACAAAGCCTGAGGTGAGGCTATGATTGAACATGGTACTTAGGTGGGGTGCCAGTTCATTCTGTAGTTCATGTAGAACACAGCCTGGAATGTTGTCTGGTCCCATAGATGCTGTGTTCTTGGCTTTGGAGAGTGTGTTTTTTACCTGTGCAGCCGTGATTACAGGAACTTTGCATTCTTCCAGTATAGAGATGGGCTCTTTAGCGGGTGAGAGGAGGGTAAAGTTAGCACTGAACCTATCTGCCAGGATGTTGGCAATATCAGTTGGGTCTGTATATTTAGTGCCATTGTGCTGTAACTCAGAGCAGATCTGAGTGTTGCCATTGAGATTCTTGACATAGCTATAGAATGCTTTGTGGTTGTCTTTAGAATCAGTGGCAATTTAGTTTTCATAACTAGATTTGGAGGATTTTATCAGGGATTGCAGCTTCTTACTGAGACTGACCAGGGAGCTCCTCCACTCATGGGATTTTACTCTCTTTTGCAACAGTTTCTTCCTTCTGTTGTAGAGTTTGTTTATGACAGGGGACCACCAGATTGGCTTCCTTTTTGTGGAGGCTAGCATCTTGGTTCTGTTTGGGATAGCATGATCCATGCACTCGTGTAAGTGCTTATAAAGTGCAATTGTGTAGGATTCAGTAGTCGTAACTGTATTGTGTCCATCTGCATAGGTGTCATGAAGTTCACCACTTCTGTCTTAAGAAGCATGAAGTTGGCTTTGGAGAAATTTTTTACCGTGGCTTCCTTGTCAGACTGTGTATGTAAACCTCATCATGAAAAGTGTAGCACATTTGAGATGGTGATGGAACTTCTTTCTTGTCATATGATCATCCTGATAGTGACATATTTTTTCTTTACCATTTGTACACCCATATCTTCATAGGTAGTTACTAGGAATGCAGTACAAGGGATGCCTGAGTATCCTAGTCATTTTTTCTGTACTGTGGGTAAATTCCTGTGGTACAATGACAAGTCCACTGGTCAGTGTAGTGTCCAAAAGTACCAAATGAGACATCAGAGCTCATGGTTTTGTTTGCATTTTTTGTTCTGCATCACTGCACAATGTACTTTTTCTTGTTGGGCATAATAGATCATACTGTATGAACCTGGAAACCATTTGCTTCACAAGTCTGTGAACTAGTGTCTTCTTGAAAAAGTGATTTATCTGCCTCAGAAACATGGAAGTTATGCTCTCCAGATGTATGCACATCATTGATTTCACAGACATGGGAGTCATGATCTCTGAGAGTCTTCAAATCGTGCTCACTGATTGCACAATGACAAGTGTTGTGCACTTGCTTTTTAAAACAATGAATTTCATTTAATCGTGACCAGAAATTCACAAGCTAGTCTGACAAAGATATTTGGTTGTTGCAATGACACAACTTGGAACAAGAAATTGTATTTGCTGCTTTTATGGGCACTAAGTGGTGCACAGCTACAGTTAATCCCACTCCACAAGGGAGGATCCACCTTAGATCCTGGGAACTACCACCACATCAGTCTGATGAGCCTGATCTGCAAGGCCATGGAACGTATTATCATGGAACTTATAAACAAAAACATTGGCAACCTTCAAACACTGGACCCCACCCAGTTTGGGCTCGTGAAGGGCCGATCTTGTCTCCTGAACCTGATTGACTTCTTCAAATCACACAGCCTATCTGGACCTCACCAAGGACTTTGACACCGGGTTCCTATCAGTACAATGGAAACGCATTTTGTCGAATGTGTTTTTGTCGACACATGTAGAGCGAACAGGCAAAACAGCGAAACAGCTGTTCAGCGAATTGTTTCCCTGGGAAAGAAGTTGCTTGGCCGCTTCGTTATTTTGCCATGTTCTGCAGTGTAATGTGGTCCCTTGTCTGGTATAGCCCCCGAGCATGATTGTGCAACAGTTACTGACCTTAGTGTTAGGGTGTGGTTTAAGGTAAGTGCATTTGTATGAAAGTGTTTACTGTTTTATATTTTGTGTTAGATGTATGGTTGAGTTACATGTGTATGTGTTTTCAGCTGTTTACTTTTGTTTTGGGGGGTGGAATTAGGGTTAAGGTAAGTGTGTATGTGTTTGGAACTGTTTATTTAGATGTGTGAGAGTTACTGACCTTAGTGTTAGGGTGCAGGTTAAGGTAAGTGCATATGTATGAAAGTGTTTACTGTTTTTTATTTTCATTAAATGTATGGTTGGGTTATGTGCATATGTGTATTTAGTTGTTTACTGGTTTTGGGGGGGGTATAATTAGGATTAGGGTATGTGTGTATGTGTTTGGAAATGTTTAATGTTTTTTTGGGGGGGTTGGAACAGCGATTTCTTTCCCTAGGAAAGAAATCGCTGTTTTGTGGGTTCAACATTTTCAGGTTTTGCTTAAAATGTGTCGATGAAACATCGTTCACTGTTTTGTTTTTAGCGTTTGATGTTGCAATTATGACCCTTTGATACCATCCCCCACTCTGGAATCATTGATAGACTTACTAAGCTGGGCATTGATCTCTACATCACTTGATGGGTTGCCAACTGGCTTACTGACAGAACCCACACTGTAAAAGTAGCCGACTTCAAATCCAGCTCTAGACAAGTGACAAGTGGAGTACCTCAGGGTTCAGTCTTGGGACCAATCTTGTTTGGCATCTACTTCTCTGAAGTACAGGCCAACACTAAGGGACTCTGGCTAACAAAGTTCACAGATGACTGCAAACTGGGAGCCATTATTGACTCTCCAAATGATGTGGATACTCTACAAAAGGGCCTTACAGAAACAGATGCTTTGTGCCAGAGCCATGGGCTCAAGCTCATTGCCAAGAAATGTATAGTTATCCCCTTTGGGAAAAAACATGTACCCCTGAATTAACACATAGGTGGTAGTACACTAAACGCTGAAAGTGTGATAAGAGACTTAGGGACACAGGTGGGCAGTGGTCTCACCTCCGATAACCACACCACAACAACAGTCAGGAAATCCTTCTGTGTGACACACCTCATCACTATGGGCTTTTCATCCAGAAAAAAGGAGGTCATTGTCCCACTGTACTTATCCCTCATTAGACCCATTTTAGAATACAATGCCTCGTTTGGTATGTACCTCTCAAGACATCTGCAACAACTGGAAAAGCCGCAGAAATACCTCACTAAAAGAATCACAGGCCTAAAGCAGATGCCCTACGCTGACCACCTTAAAAAACTCCAGCTATACTCTGTCGCATATTGTCTACTCAGAAGCGAGCTCTGCTTAACATACAAGGCCATGTCAAACCCAGAGCTATTGGACATGCTACACTTAAAGAAATCCCAATCCCTCAGAGCCACACGCAACAGGGATCTAAACCTTGTCATCACAATAAACAAAACATGCTGGAGGGATAGGTTTCTGACCCAGAGACTCCCCAGACTCTGGAATAGGCTGCCCATACATGTCAAGCAGAGCACCTCTTCCAAAGGAACCTTGACGATTGGATGGGAGAAAGGAAATTCACCACGGGATCATGTCAGTCACCTTGCTAGACAGGGGTCCAGGGAAGTAAATAGTGTGGGAAGAAATAGCCAGGGAATTGTTATGGCTAGGCTTGTGTAGGACCTAGGGCCAATAGCCTAGTACCAACCTATGAACCTATGAACACAGACCTTTCTGATCCAGTGATCTAAACAGATGACCAGAAAAAGCCCATATTGAATCCTTAGACTCTGATAAAAAGCCTTTCAAACTCATTTCTACTTCAATATCAGGCTTGAATATATTAATAGATTTGTAGATATTCCAAGGCCACTGAGTCTCATTCCTATTAATGCTTTACCAGTACCCTCCTGCAGGCAGCACCACCTTTCTGCAGGAGGGCTAGACCAGTCAATCTTGGAGAAAATTTATGAATACTTATCCAGTCGAGTTTTTTTAAAGGAAGATAGTCACACTACTTAACAGGGAAATGCATTCCAGATATTTGGGGACAATGAATTATAAACCTGTCCCTCCACTGTGTTTTCTTTGTCTATAGGTGAAGATTTAGGTGCCTGGTTCTAGTATTGGTGGAGATATTTGGACTTGCAGAGAAACTGGAGGTCCAGCATAATTTGCTCTCCAAGGGAATGGTAAGTGAGACAGAAATTGCCCTCAAAATCTATAAGACACTGAATAAAGGAAAATAGCTTTCAGCCTCTAATGGTAGCTCAAAGACTTTAGGCCTGTCATATTTTTATTTAGAAACCTTTGTAGTCTTTCTAATTCTTTGACATGTTTAGTGAGATAAACCCCAAAGAGGACATTGAATTTCATAATTGGTTTGATCAATGATGAGTATAAGAGGTTGATTACCTCTTTATATCTTGATGATATACTTTTGGCAATTAGCGGTGCTAAATAAAAGGATTTCCTGACAGTCTTTTTTTACATGATGATGAAAAAAATATGGAGCTATTAACCCACATACGTAGCTCCCTAGCTACATTTTTGTTTATAGAGATACGCTGTCTAACCAATCCAGTGAGAGGAGAGCTTGACTAACAAAAGTGATGATACTACATATTTTTGCCTTTAGTTTGATCCCATTTTTATGCACCAAATGTTTACTGGCGCAAGTTCATTCTGGGAGGGTTTGAGTGTCATAGGGTAACTTAACAACCCCCCCCCCCAGTTTACAGTCATCAATAAACTAGTTCATAGGTTCATATGTGTCTGCTAGGATAACATTCACAAGGACCTTCTTAAGCCTCGCCATGCATCCCAAATCTCTGACAAATTCTGATACCCTTGATAAGTGTAAGCATAGGCCTGGGAGATGAACCATGTACAGGTTACCTCTGTCCATTAGAGACATAAGTGCCAAACCAGGGATGAATTTCCAGTTTCCCATCCAATTGTCCAAGTTGCACTTGAATTGGATTAGGGTAGAACTCTGCTTCACATGGATGCGGAGCCTGTTCCATAGATGGGATAGTCTCTGGGATATATACCTATCTCTCCAGCAAGTCCTATTTATATCACAGGCAAGGTTTAAGTCTTTAGAATGGGGAATTCTGGTGCTGTTTGTTTTGTGGATATGCAGGAGGTCCATCAGAGTGGGGTCTGACAGTGCCCTGTATGCCAGGCATAGATCTCCCCTCAAAAGCCTGTAGGAGACAGAATACAGGGATAGTAAGTACCAAATAGGAGTGGTCCCACCACTAAGCCCTGAGGGACACTGGTGATCACTTTCATACATTTTGATGAGGCTTTTGCAAATAACACTGTATGGTTTTGACTTTTAGCCAGTTTTCTATTCCTTTTACCACATATGAATTGTTTTCTTTTATTGAATTTTTAAAACAAATAAACAGGTAATAACATTTGAATTAGAAGAGAAATATTTGACAAAATAGAAAAGAAAAAGAAAAAAACTACATAATAAATCAATTTAATAAACACAGCAAAACAACCATTTAGAAGAATGTCTACTAAATAAGAAATATTCAAAATGCTTTCAGTAATTAATTATTATAAGAAAATCAAGCATTATTTATTTAACAGTTCTTTTAATTATTTCTGGATGCAATATGAAGAAGTGATTCTGGAAGACCTTGACATGACAGTAGTATGTTGTAGTTGACAAACTTCACTTGCAATGTTAGAGAATTCATTAAAGGAGGGAACAGATACACTTTTCCAGTTTCTTGTTATAACTTTTCTGGCAACTGTTAGAATACTCCATCAGACTAGATATTTCAATTTCACTACACAATTTGGTATTAGAGTATTAAACAAAACTAATGATTTAGTTAAAGAAACTTTATCAGAGAATAAAGTCTGTAGGAAAACATTGATTTCATTCCAGTATGCTTTATGTATAGCACAATCAAAAACTTGAGTTGCCAGTCAGCTTTAAGGTCTAATTTACATCTCAAAGAAACCATCTTGCTATGGGACATTAATTCATTTATGTGTGGTGTAAAGAAAGATCTGTGCAAGACTTCCATAAAAATAATATCCTTTTAAGTGAACAGGCAGTTTGTTTTGATGATGATAAAATTAGACTTTTATCTTCATTATTGAAAGATTTATTATTTATGAGTTTAAAATAATTTCAATAGCTTATTTATTATATTCCAACTTTTTTTTTATCACTTTATATATTTTGGGTAAAAGACCTTTTCCAGATATGTTCTGTTGTACCAGAAAAATTAAAAGATCAATTAATTTAGGAATAAATTCTCTTATCCTTGGTTGCATAACTTTAATTTTACAATCAACAAATTGTCTACAGTTTTACACATATAACCACATCTTCATCCAAATCAAATTTGCTAATTGTATATCGAACATAATACATTTTCCTTTATCCATTAACTGAAATCAATATAGCAAATTATTCTCTTTAAAAGTAATCATTGCAGGTAAGTTTAGGGTGGAAATA
Organism: Protopterus annectens; assembly: GCF_019279795.1. Classification (NCBI taxonomy): domain Eukaryota; kingdom Metazoa; phylum Chordata; order Ceratodontiformes; family Protopteridae; genus Protopterus; species Protopterus annectens. The sequence goes on from NC_056744.1 coordinate 111,615,108, forward strand.
TAATTTTGAGTAAAAGCCATTGGAAAGATCAGAAAAAAAACATCCTTTATACACTGGATTTCTGTAAATAAAAATTCTCAAAGTATTCATTATAATGGAGATATAAGAAGAGTTATTTGTTTAAAATTGTTAAAGAAATATTATTTTAATAACCAGGGCAAGGTATTATTTGAGACTAAATAATAATTGGAATGTTTAAGACAGCTGAATTGTATCCAAAAACTTCCATGAAAATCTTTCCACTTAGAAGTGTAATAACTGTTTGACCAAAGGGCTATTGTTTTTATGATAGATGAGAGAGAATACAATTTTAAATCTGGAAAACCAATACCACCAACAGACCAGTCTATAATATGATAGTTTAATCTATTTTGAGATTGTTAGGAAACCACAAAAATTTTATAATTAAGGAATTAAACACTTTTATACAACTTTTAGGAGGAGGAAGAGATAATGACTGTATAATACATATATAGGATGTTTTGGTAAGATAATCATTTTGATTATGGAAACTCTCTTATTCATTGTAAAAAATATTCCATTTATTTATAGGAATCTCTATGGAAGTTAAATTATTGTTATAATTAATGGTTATCATTTTGTTGATGGGGTGGCCACAGTGGCACAGCAGTTAGCATTGCTGCCTGACAGCAAGAGGTTCTCCAGTTCAATTCTCAGTTGGGGTGCCTTCTGTGTGGAGTTTGCATGTCCTCTCTACAGTTGCATAGGTTTTCTTTGGGTGCTCCAGTTTCCTCCCACATCCCAAAGACATGCTGTAGGTGGCTTGAATGGCCTAAATTGGCCCTAGGTCTGACTGTATGCATGTGTGTGCCTTCTGTGGAAGGTTGGGCACTGGACTGGCAACTCGACACTGTAAAACTCCACTGCCAATAGTTCTGTGGACCATTGTTCCACTGTGCTGACTCCTAACAGGAAAAGCCAAAAGAAGAAGTTATTATTTTGTTGATGTTTTCAGCAATAATTATTCCTAAATAATTTATCTTTTTTGTGGACTATATATTTATTAAATCTTTTATCTATATCATTAAAATTATAATGTATAGGTACAATTTTTGTTTTATTTTCATTAAAGCTGAGGACAGATATTTTCTGAAAGATTTCTATTGAATTAAAAACAGTTGAGAGTGAATTATTACATCCATTCTAGGTCATAAGAATATCATCCCTGAACAATTGAATTTTGGAAATTAAGTTTTTGCCTATCTGAATACCTTTACTATTTGGGATGTATCTTATTAAATCAGCAAATGGCTGTATAATTAAGGTAAAAATGAAAGGTGAGGGTGGACATCCTTGTTTGGTACCTTTGGAAATCATAATTAATTCTGATGTGTATGAACCTATTTTAACATAAGAATAATACTTTTTGTAAAGAAGATTAATAAGATATATAAAATTACTTGAAAAATTGCTTTCTTCTAAAACCAATGAAAGATAATTCCAATGTACAGAGTCAAAAGCATTATCTATATCCAAACTTACTAAGGTTAAATTCTCATTTGTTCTATTTGCGTAATCAATTATTGTTAATATTCTTCTGATGTTGTCATAAGAATTCCTGTTTAAAATAAAGCCTGTTTGGTCATCATTAATCAAAGATGAAAGAAATTGCTTTAATCTGTTATCATGGATATCCACAAATATTTTATAATCTATATTTAATAACGAGATTGGTCTATAGGAAGAATATTTTGTAGTCTTTGTCTAATTTTAAGACTGGAGAGATAAAGGTGTATTTCCCGGAGGGAGGAACATTTACTAATTCTTTAACTATCTTAAAAACCTGAAGTAATATAGCTGAGACTTCTTTTGGCATTAACGTATAGATTTCAGAAGTAATGACATCAATACCAGGGGCCTTATTCGGTTTTAATTTATTAATTTGAGCTTTTAATTCAGAAATTTGAAGTAGGCCCATCAACAACTTTCATCTGATCTTCAGTTAATTTTTCTTAGTATAATTTCTTATAAATATTTTAATTTTCTCATGAGAGTCCATAGTTGGATTATTGTTGTTTAATGCATTAAAATGATTTCTAAATTCTCTCAGAATGTCTTCTAATTCAGTAACCATTTTTTTAGTGAAATATATTTCCTTAATATGATTAGATTTACTAAATATTTTTGTTCTGCTAGCCAATGTATGTACAGACATAGGACTGACAGAGATGTTAACTTTTTTTAATTTTCATTAATCATAGATTTATGGTTTAAGATTTCCAAATATTTGTCATTTAGATTATTTATTTAATTTGCCAAATTTGTATTTGCTTTCTGATTATCTGATTTTAGTTTGTCTATTTTTCTTTGTAGGTCAATTAGTTCCTTGTCCCATTGTTTTTTTTTTATTTAAGGCATACCAGGTTATAATGTGTATAAATTATAATAAATTATAATATACCAGGTTCCAAAGACATGCATCTGGAGCATTTCTCCCCGGGCCTCTGCTGAAAACAGGCTCTGTGGAACCTAGTTGGACATTCCCAGTCAACAAATGTTAAATAAAAATAAATAAAATAAAAAAAATAAAAAAATAATTCTGACATATAAATATGCTTTTAAAGCATCCCATAAATATATTTCAGAAATGTCCTTTGTGTAATTAATTTCAATAAAGGTCTGAATTTCTTTTATAAAAAAAATATTTGAAGTCTTTAAGTTGGTTACATAAGCAAGTATGCATTTAATAGGAATACTGTTATTAGATTTTAGAAGTAAATCAAAGGTTATTGCATTGTGGTCTGAAAGTGGACAAGATATAATTTTAACTTTGTCTGATTTTTTTAGTAGGTCATTTGATATATAAACTCTATCTATTCTGGCTTGAGTTCCACGCTAATGTGAGTAATGAGTGAAAAAAAAGACAATCTGGGTCCGAAAATTCACATATATCCTTAATATGTATTAAATCTACAAATTGTATTAGTTCCTTTGCTGGCACTGTTATTTTTCTCTTTCTAGTGGTATTAATGTCATCATCATTTAAAATACATTTAAAGTCTCCTGCCAATATAATACTACCTTTAGAGATTTGAACAATCTGGTCCAAATGTTGTTTAACAGTTCTAACTTCTATTCCAGGGATCCAATCTAGATTAAGAAAGCTATATAATTTTCTATTATTTTCTAATGTTACCAAGCAAAGTAATCCTTTATCATCTTTATAGAACTAACAATCCTGGGTATGGGTAAAGAATTTCTCCACAAAATAACCACTCCACTTTTTTCTAATTATGATGAGAACTAGATAAGACAGAGTATGCTTTAGTATTAAGTCCATCTATGTCAGTTTGTAATAAGTGTGTCTTTTGTAAAAAATAATCAGGGAATTAAATAGTTTTAAAAAATTATTTAGGTTCCCTCTCTTTCAACCATTATTTAAACCATTAATGGTTAAAGATATGCATTTAAAATAAGGCGTGTTTGGTTTAACAGGTCTGCATAAACAGTTATAATAAATTCCAAGTAGTAATTATACCTTTGAATCACTTCCCAACTCAAGAACTGCTTGTATGAAAAAATATAATCATTGACAATTAGACTGTTAAATATATATATATATATATATACACACACACACACACACACACACACATATATATATATATATATATATATATATATATATATATATATATATATATGTAATAGCAGACAAAAAAATAATATAACAAATTATGTTCATCAGTGACATACATTTATAAAACCCTTAACACTGCACATGGAGTTTAAAACTCCCTGTTTGAAAAGCAGAGCTATCCAAACATTACTACCCATCAGCAAAAGTGAGAGAATATCCTCTCTGATATTATCAGAGTGACATTTTCATTACATAATAAGAAAAAAGAAACTATAATTAAGAAGTCTATCATATGTATTATTAGTATTTTTTCCAAAACTATTAACAAAGATTTTTATATATGAGAGGAAAATATAATTTTAATACTAATATTTCATTGGAGAAGATCAGCCCTCAACTTTTCTAATTAATGTCTAGTGTCAAAAGTCAGAATTATTCATTACGTATCAAGAAAGTATTCACCTTTTAAATATCATCTAGAAATAACTGTCCAGGTTTTTACTCTAATGAATTCTTAAGCATTTATTTACAGCTACAATAAAGGATTTAAATAGAAATGTTAAAGTAAAATAAGATAATTTACTAGATCATCGAATTACTATTTCAGTTTTCGTAACATAGTTATAGTAAAGTGAATATATGTTGCCTTCAGTATTTAAAGATATGTAGCACAATAACTCCTATGTAGCTTCACATAAATAATACCTCCATTCATTTGATTGATTGCCAGAAGCAGCTAACATCACCAACACTCATTACTAGTAGTGGAACACATCACACGGACTTGGCTGGAAGATTAAATTCAGTAAAAGTAAAGAATAAGATGATAGTCCAAAATCAACTCTAGTTTGGAAGGTTTGAGCAATAAGATAGAAGATCTCACTGCTTGTCTGTCTTTCCAACAAATTCAAGCCTGTGCCCTCCAATGCATTTCTGTCCTTCTATCCAACCCAAACCCAAGATCTAAAAATAAAAACACCTCAAATCATTTTTTACCACAAAACCATTCACTCACCACAATTCACTAAATAGCCCAAGGTAAAAAAAAGGGGGGGGGGATTGCCATGATAGAAAACAAAATAAAACTGCTCTCAGAAACAATAAATTTTAACCCAGGAATCCTAAACTACCAAGTTTCAAAGTACAATCAGAAAAAAAATCATTGCATATATTCAAGATTAAGTGAATCTATATAACAACACAACCGATCATGTCATTAGCAGTTTAAACACACTCACCTACCACACAGAATCACACTATTAACCACTAATACAGGGATCCTTATATTAAGAATAAAACAGGTCACTTTGGGAAAACAGAGATCAGAAGTATATGACAGACAGAGACAATAAACAAGTTAATGATGGTGTGACCTCAACATTTCTGACACTAAGGAATATAACGAACAAAAAACATATAATGTGCAATTATTAATGTTAAATTGTCACATTATAGATGACCACATAACAGAATAAATATTAATTATTCAAAAGAAAGGGAGACATGGATTATAAGCAAATGACTATGGAAAAACATTTGTAGAAGAAGTAATATTAGCTATAGCTCTATCATTATGTTATTATAACTAGTCAAAACTATTTTATGAATATTATTGTATAATAGAATACCTAAAGAAAAGTATAAGGAAGTTAGCTTTATAAAGGATGTAAATGTAAAGAAATGAAATAATTTAATTTACCTTGGTGTAAAGACATCTGAGTCTCCCTTTTTTCTCTTCAGGATGTTAAATGAGGCAGTTTCAGTTGTAATGAGGATTTAAAAGGAGAAGAAAAAGAAAAAATGCAATCTGTTTTTACATATTGACATTAAGTAATGGTTAAGTCATTTGTCTTTTAATTTTTTTCTTTTTTTTCATTTAACTTCCACCCGTTTTTTTCTGCTTGTCTCTTTAAGGAATTATTATTCCAGTCCATATCTATTTGTTCAAAGATGTTATTTATTTTCAAGTATGATAAAGCTGCATGCAAATCCTCACAGATTTTAGTTTCATCAGGAAGAAAGATGTTTAGCCTGGTCAGAAACAATAAATAAACTTTAATTTTTTTTTTTCTTCAGTTCTCTTATTAATGGAAGGAAACATTTTCTTTTGGAAATGACTGAAGTGAAGTAGTCATTGTCAAAATTAATAATCTTGTCTTCTATTTTAAGGGGAGACTTTGATCAAGCAGTTTTAAGAAGTAATTCTTTGTCCTATGAGGAAAAAAATCTTACAATTGTAGACCTTGAAGAAGTATTATTCCTTGAAGAAGATGTTGCAACCAGAGATCTGTGTTCTCTGTCAATACCAAGTGACATTGCTTCAGGTAAATCTAGTACCTTGGGTACGAGGATGTCAGAATATTTGCAATATTATTTCTTTCTATTTTTCTGGTAATCCAAATATTCTAATATTGTTTCTACAAAACCTATTCTCCAGATCATCAACTTTATTCAGAAGAATGGTATTTTGTTTTAATAGAAACTCAATAGTATGTTCATCTTCATCTAGCCTCCCTTCCATGTCATTCAGATATTTGGACTTTTCTGCTGCTGTAATGCTTCATAAATTTGGCCCATTTGTTTAGGGCATTTTTCTTTAAAATTGTCAAGTTTTATGTCCAGTTTGTCAAATTTTAAGACAATTCCTGAAAATTAGTGTGAACAGATTGAAGTTCTTTTTTGAAGAATGAATCTTGAGAGTTAGCTTTCAATGACTTGTTTCCAAGTTGTATGTGAAGATATATTTCCAGGAAAATCTCAAAATATCAAAAAAAAATCCTGATACTATATTAGATGTTTTTTTTTTTTTTTTGTATCTTCTTCAATATAGTTTAAAAGTATTATTTTCTGTCAGAAATAGATAAAATAGCACTGCAGGAGAAATCTGCTGCTATCCTGTCAGCATCTTACCCATCCCCCCTCCCCCCATATGGGTTGACTTTTAAAGCACCTAGCTTTTTTTATGATGCCAGCATGGGGAATAATGTTAAAGGCCAGGTTATGTATTGCATGTGCACAATTTAGAGTGTCTATAACCCTTTCAAATAAATGTATCATACTAAATAGACAGGATCTAGTCCTCACAAAAACAAACTGTTGGGTGTTACGTGTAATGAGACACTTAATATTACAGTTTAGGAGGTCAGTTATAATACATTCCCTGGCTTTGCAGATGAGGCTTGTAAGGCTGATAGGCCTGCAATTACCCAAGCTAGTTGTAAGACCACTCTTATGAAGGTTATTACCTCTGTTGTGTGCCAATAATCAGGGACAAAGTTAAACAGTTTGAGGAGTGTGTCCATTAGTGCATGTTTAACGCTATTAATTAAACAACCAGGTAAACTGTCAGGAGGAGGTATTTTGGTATTTGTTAGCAGTTTCAGTAAATGATATTTATAGATAATTGAAAGGGAAAGATATTTAGAAATGTTGGGTCTTTGAATAGAAGTCTCAGGGTGAGGTTGGGAGTAAATTTATTTGTAAGTATATAGAAATGTAAGTTAGGACAGAATAGTCGGTCCCATTGTGAATAAAATCTAAGTAGTGAAGGGTATTTTTTAGCTGTCTAACATAGCTAAAGAATGCTTTAATAATAATATCTGGCTTCAAAGGTCAGCCTAAGTTCATAGGCTCCATTAGTGGACCTGATGGTGTTCTTCAGTTTTTTTTTGTTTGTAATGCTTTTGATACTATTCCTTAGAAAATTTGTACAAATAAGAAACATTCCTATTTGCAAACAGATTTTCTGTCCAGTGATTTTTACAAAGACAATATTGTTGAGTTTCTGTGCACTCTGGGGAAAAGATATATGCAGACTCTGTACAAATTTCAATTGTATTTACAAATAAATGTGATACAGTGAGAGAACTGGTTGATAGAAAACTGCTTAAGTTAGCAACTGAACAGTCATTAGTTTTATTTGCATTAGTTATTAAAAAACATTGGGCACTCTAAATTGGCCCTAGGTGTGTTTGTGCATGTGTGTGCCTTCTGTGGAAGGTTGGGTGTCAGGGTGGCAACTTGACACTGTAAAACTCCACTGCCAATCATGAGCGGACAGATGATCCGCTGTGGCGACCCCTAACCGGGAAAAAGCCAAAAGAAGAAGATTAGAAAACAGTTTTTCTTTTTTTTCTTTTCTCTAGACTTGCAAACTTATGAAAATGGATAGGCAGTCCACATGCCATACATTCTCTGTTGAACACATAATACGCAGAAATAGCAGTGGATTTCATTGTCATCATATGTCTTGGAGCATTTTTACATCATACTTTGCCATTATAATAATTCTGTATAGTATTAGATGATTTATCTTAATTTTATACACATCCAGAAAGTCAGTGAGCTCTTTTATGTGTACGTTAGCTAGTTGTACTGACCTGCACAAGTTCATATCTTTGTTCAGACCAAAGTAAAATAGACATTGGTAGGAGTTTATTTTTTTCTTTCTTTCTTTCTTTGTCATTTTTAATACCACAATCAATTGACTCTATCAACAATGAATCCTGCATTTCACAAAACTCAGTCTTTGGCTTTCTGCCTTTGAAGAGCCATATAGATACCTACAGACCTGTGTTATTCCTAATTTCTGGTAAAAAAGCAAATGGTCAATATATCAAATTCAGTACTACTTAAACTTTCTTTTAATAACAGCCAAGATAGTCTGTTGTCATGACATAAGATTAAATATATTGAAGATATTAAAGGTTCTTCAGTTTGTTTCTTGGCTGGGGTGCCTTCTATATGGAGTCTGCATGCCCTCCCTGTGTTTGCGTGGGTTTCCTGCAGGTGCTTCAGTTTCCTCCCACATTCCAAAGACATGCAGCAGGTTGATTGGACACTCTAAGTTGGCCCTAGATGTGAGTGTGCATGCAAGTGTGTGGCATGGATAAACTACTGTGACAGGGCTATCTAACAAGTGGTGTAAACCTTGGGTCTAGATGACTGTCATTCATACCACTCAATGATTTTTCCAGAATGTCCAGATTTTTGTCTCAGAATTTTGGTTTGTTCCTCATAAAATTTGTGGTTTTATGGCAAATCACTTGGATGATCTGAGGAATAAAATCACTAAATAATGACATACATTTGAGTTTCAGACTTCATATCCTTTGGAAAATGCATTTTAACATAAATCCTGTTATTCTAGATAATTTTTAAGTTTATAAGAACAATCTTTAAAATGTGCCTCTATTTTTGGGCTTTTGTCCCCACATTATGTTAGGCTTTGTCCAGATTTCTTGGGCTAAGTGGTTGAGAGGTATGTTGTCATTGTAGAATTAACACCCTGACCCCATGTGCAAAAATGGGATAGGGGACTGATGATGGATGGATGGATGGATGGATTAAATATCATAAAAGTATTATCTCTTGCTAGATGAAGGAAAGTTGCAAGTTACACCTTTTTCAGCTATACTGGAAGCAGCAGTGCAAAGACTAAATTTCGCAAGCCATTGCTTTCAGGTTTCCACCAGATTGATATTGCTGATTGATTAAGTGGTGATATGGAGTCCATGATGACTGATGCAGCCATACATGAACCAAGATAGTGACTCAACTCAAAAGATATAAAAAGTCCAGAGCGTTCCTTAAATTTGAAATGTACATTTTTCTTCATTTCTATGATTTCCAGTTCTAGTTTGATTTGTTGATTCGTCCCATTATTTATTTTTTGAATGTGTTGTTCATTAATGAATATGCACATTTAGCACCATTTTCATTCAGTGATTTACTCATTTTCAGCTATGCAGTTAATGATTTTTTCTTAGTTCCTTGCTTGCTTGTCACAAGGCATGCTCTTTACGTAAGAAAACACTCCTGACAGTCTAGCAGTCGCAGTTGCTTACTTGTTTAGATGAAGCTTCAACTCAACAAAAGTAACAATCAATACCACACACACACACACACACACACACACACACACACACACACACACACATATATATATATATATATATATATATATATATATATATATCAACATATCACCTCCACAGTTCTACAGCCGTGAAGAAAACAGCACGAATCACTAAAAATGCAGAAATAGAAACTGCACCAGCAGTGACTTACTATGGGGAAATACTACTGGAGTATTCCCAATCAGGGAACAGAAACTGGCGAGTTTATATTCTCCCACTTTACACTTGTTCAGATGTATGGAAACTGTTTCAGCTTCATTTCAAAGGAGCAGTATGCTAAACATTTGTAGCTTATTATTGCAAGTACTCTGAAGTGATGTCAAGTCTGACTCTTTGTGACCACAAGGACTTTAACATGTCAGGCCTGTCTGTCAACAGCGGCTTCTTTAAGTTCCTCCACAATCACATTTATTACTTCAGTAGTTCTCTCTATCCATCTTAGCCTCTGTTTCCCATTCTTTTGTTGTTGATTTAACCCAGCATCAGTGTCTTCTCTAGAGAATCCTTTCTTCAACTTATGTCAACAAAGTATTTTAAATTTTAGTTTTACTAACCAATCCTCTGGTAAACAGTCTGAATTTATTTCCTTTATTATTGACCAATTTAATATTCCTGTAGTCCATATAATTCTCAAACTTTTTTTCCAACACTACAGCTCAAAAGCTTTGATTTTCAGCACACACAATTACTTATAGTTCCATTCTGACAGCCATATATTATTACTGAGAAAACCATCACTTTGACTTTGACCTTTGTTTACAATGGGATTTCATTGCTCATCAATTTCCTTCCACAAAATGGGATATTTTTGCTCTTTAAAATTTTATCCACATTTGACATCGATTTCCTTCCATAAACCAATCATCTCCATCTAGAGACATCTTTGCTCCAAGGAAAATAAAATCTGCCACTGCCTCCCCTTCTTACCCATTAACTTGCAAATAAATGATAGGGCTATACAATATCATTTTAGCTTGCTTCATGTTGAGTGGCAAGCCAGCATTTCTGCTTTCTTTTTGTACCTTCATCAGTAGCCTTACTCAGTTTTAGTCAAAGTAGTGGTAATATCTGCATATCTGAGACTGTTAATATTTTTCCAGTCAGTTTTGATTCTGGTGTCTTATTTATCTAACCCAGCATTATCCATGATCTCTTCAGTGTATCTATTAATTAAGTAGGGTGACAATATACACCTCTGGACTCAACAAGCCCTGCATGGTCTGCAGGAACAGTGCAGGAGCTCCTGGAGGCAATATGGTTGCCGTGCCATCCAGGAATAAGCTGCAGGGGCATGCATGAGCGTTCCTGCAATATTCATGCAAGGACGAAGCTCCTGTATGCAAATTACCCCATTTGCAGGTGAAAACCATGAAAATGAGGTGAATTTGTGATCCAGGAAGGTGTCAGCCAGCCGTACAGGACTAGTGTAGTCTGCAGAAATGTACTCGGTTAGTAACCGAAAATGTGTATATAATGGGAAACCATGCCAATGGCCAAATATATGACCATTGGCATGGAAAACAGTTTCAAAAATAAAAAAAAATAACTTTTATTGTTTTTTTAGCCAATTTTGGCTGTTTAAGCATAAGGCAGTGGCGCACAAATGGGATAGGGCCAAAAATATAAAAAATAACCTGAAATAAGCATTCTAACCAAAATCACTATTTTGCCATTATACTCAATGGCAGGCAGAAGACAACATGGCCAGTAAATAGTGGTTGCTAAGGGGGGAGGCTCAGTGTGGGACCTGCAACTATGCATTAGCAGGCAATCCTATGCAAATGAGAGGAATGATACTGAATCCAGATTTCCCCTCAATGCTAGTCAGCACCCAACAGTGTAAGTGCAGGAATAGCATGGTTCAAGCCTAAGAGTTAACTGACATCATGGGGAGGGTGTCAGGCATACTGTAAGTGAATTGGAGCCCTGTGGCTCAGGTTTGCCCTTAGCTTAGCAGAGCTAAGCAAGGGGGTGTGTCTGAGGGCGTCTAGCACTCTTTACATTGCCTAAAAGGGTGTGCGTGCCGCGCACTGGGTTTTAAAGGGAAAAAAAAAGTAAACCAGGAAATAGCACCTCTGTGCACATTTGATCACTGTGTTTGCATGGCACACCCCTGGTCTTAAACAGGAAGGCAATGGGAAGGGAAAACAGTAGTATGAAGGTAATCAACGAGAACTAGCATAGCTGGCAGGTGAAAAGTATCGGAATCAGCCAATTACACAGGCAGCAGCCCAGCCCAGCATAGAACACTACTATAAACTATACAAACACCTTTCCCTCTGGTTTTTCCCACATACTCTACACCACTGGTGTATACAAGTGGGGACATTTTAACAGACAAAAACAACAAAATGATAGGGGCTGCAGTAGCTATGATACATCAACATGTGGAAGAGACTGAGGGTGGTGAGGATGAGAATGCTGTTGACCAACCCACAGTGAGGAGACAGAGAAGAGTGTACAGACCCAGGATAACCTACCAGGGGCTACATGAGCTGGAGATAGTAGAGGACTATAGGGTGGACAGGGACCTCCTACAGCGAATTGTTGAGCTGTGCTGGCCATGCCTGAAACACAGAACTAACAGAGGGGAACCCATCCCAGTGGATACCAAGGTATGTGTAGGTCTGAGCATACTAGCCACAGTTACCTTCCAAAGGCCAACTGGGGATATCATGAGGATCTCACAGGCATCAGCATCCAGGGTACTCCACCAGTTCCTGGATGCCATGTCAGCACATACCAATGAGCATGTATATTGCCTCAACACCCGTGAGGCATTGGCCAGCAATATGTGTCACTTCCACCAAATAGCAGAATACCATGAGGTAGTAGGTGCTATAGACTGCACGCACATACACATCAAAGCACCACCTGGTGAGCAGTGTAGGGTCTACATCAACCACAAGGGCTTCCCCTCCATCAACTGCCAGGTTGTGTGCGATGCCCATGGCATTATAATGAATGTGTGTGCTGGCTGCCCTGGAAGCTATCACGACTTCCACATCTGGCATCTGCAGAAGCTGTATCAGAGATTTGCCAATGGGGACATCTGTAATGGTCACTTAGTGGGGGATGTTGGTTATGCACTGGAGCCGTGGCTGATGACACCCATCAGACATGCACACACACCTGAACAGGAACTCCATAATGAGGCACACGCACAGACCAGAATTATAATAGAGCATGTGTTTGGGATGCTCAAGTCATGGTTCCAGTGCCTGGACACATTTGGTGGAGCCTTGTGGTACTCACCAGCTACATGTACTCAAATTGTCATTGTATGTGCCATGCTACACAATATGATCCTGTGGAAATAGCTGCAGCAGGAACAGCATGGAGCAGGGCCATACAGCCTCCCACCATTGCCAATGCCTGCACAGGCACAGAGTGACTCAGAGTAGGAACAAACTGAGCCTGCCCCAGTAGGCAGAAGGAGGCGTGCCCAGTATGCCCTGGCCTTGGCAAAGAGGCGATACATAGCACATACACTGACACAGTAGGGGCCCAGGGAATGACACCTCTCTCTGACTTGCACATACAGTAAAAGGGATGCCAAAAATGACACTACTTGTGCTCAACCATGTATAGGGAGTGTACTATGTGCATCCAACATAGGCAGCCCTCCAGTACCATCCTCAATACTGGCACAGCCACAAAGTAAGTTACTCTTCCTACCAATTGCCGAATGGAGTAGTATATGTTGTTACTTGTATCTATGGTATGGATGTGAGCATGCAAGGGTATCGGGTGGCTGAATGGGATTCCAGCAGATAGTAGACACCTATAGTGGTAGTATGAGATCTGTAAAAAATACTGGTGTCACCATAGTAGCAAGTACTACACATGGTTACAAAACCAACTCCAGGAAATGTGGTGGGCGACCTGTGTCCATATGACACACACATGCCAGTCAGGGAGGCTCACATACCCAATAACAGTCTCAACCAGCAGGACAGGTGTAGACAAACACAAACAATGGCTGTGCTAAGGCCTCTGAATGATGGCTATGGGTAATCTCCCCCCAGGCCTACAGAGACAGACTACAACAGGTCAGGCAATGGGATGTTAGTTCTGAAGGGTAAGAAGTCAGAAACTGATATGTAGGTCAATCAAACCTTAGACCTGCAGTACATTGATATGCCTCTAGGCAGCATGATAGGTTAGAATACAGAATGAAATGGAGTGCCTGACATACCAGTACAGTGAAAGCAAATTTGTACAAGTGTCAGGTGCCCCCCCCCCAATCCTACGTAGAAATGTAGTAACAGTCAGGTGTACCCCCCAATCCTATGTAGAAATGTAGTAACAGTCAGGTGTGCCCCCCATTCCTATGTAGAAATGTAGTAACACTCTGGTGTGCCCCCCAATCCGATGTAGACACATAGTAACAGTCAGGTGCCCCCCCCCAAATCCTATGTAGAAATGTAGTAACAAGTATGTGTAGGTATAATATCAGTGGAGCACAGATTACCTGAGGTGGCCAAGGTAGCAGGATAGATTGCAACATGTGTACAATATGCAGGTATGCATGTGTTAGGTTGGTGTGTGTTTTATATTGTGTGAGAGTGGTCAGTATGTATGCATGGTGAGGTTTGTCCTGGTGGCCATTGCCCAGTACTGCCGATGACAGGGCCAAGTCCTCACAACTGCAGTGCCAAACACAATGCTCCCCAATATAACACATTCTAGCAGTAAGCCATTGTAAAAGTATGGAAGTAATATGTGTCACCATCTGAAAGATGGACATGGCATGACTGTTGGGCCAGATATACAAGCAGTACACAGTTGGAAGTACCCCAGACAGACAGTGTATAATGTGCAACTGTTAAATGGACACACCCTTGGAATTGTACATACAGGTTTGCAGCACATTATCTCTGTTTGTAGTAGGGAATGCCGATGTCGTTTGGCCAAACACTCACAGACCACAAAGGTCATAGGAATGATGTATTGAGAAACAGCTGATGTCCCTGCACAAGCCAGTATAAGTGGAATGCCACATGCATATCTGTGAGTCAGATGCAAGTAGTGTCCGTAGCACACATATACCAAGCTCACCCAACCACCACCCACAAGTATCTGTCCGGTCTTATCCCTGCTGTTGGTGAATGAGTACAATATGACCCCCACCTGTGTATGGCAATAGTGAAATAATGCAGCATGCAGTGCAGGTGTCCCATGCATGTGTGTCCCCAGCTGTAAGCAGCACCCTGCCAGCATCCACACCACTGGATCAATACTGACAGAAAGTATTGACATGAACACCTAGCACACCTACCCTATCACCCCAGGGGAATATAGTGTATTGCAGTCTGGGACTGTAGGACTGACAGATTGCAACAGCCTGCTACAGCTGGCCTGCATCACTACCAAATGGCCTATAGTCCTCTGCCAAAGGCCTGTGTCTCACTCATACTGCCAATATATGTTATGTCATGAACTCTCAAATAACAACATGACACAGTCCACAGAATCCAAATGCAAGGCCATATGGAAAAATCACAGTAACATGTCCACCATGCTCTACTGCATGTACTGTGGACCAACACCAATATACTGCTGTGATTAGGTGATAACTATAGGGAAAGTATCAGAGAATGTTTGCATAATGTATGGAAGAGGATAGAATAATAGAGGGGGGATGTGGGAGTATGGGCATCATGGAGTGCGCGAAGTCCGAAACTCGGCCGTGTGCACATACTTTCCCTGGCTGCAAATACAAGAATAGGTGTCTACAAACCTGCTCGTAAACCACAATAGGGGTAATGTCCTGACTTATGACCCCTGCCTCTGGGTAACCTGTGTGAATCTGTACAGCTGTGAGGTATTGCCACAGCAAGATAACGCCATACTGTTACGTTGATGGATGTACAAGTATGAGACCCTCTGCCACCACTGTACCAAGGTGCTGAACCAGTTACACAGACCCAGCAGCAAGTGTCTGCAGCTCCCCCTCCAGAATGGCATTAGTTTACAGGAATATGTAGGCATTTGACCACAATACTGGACACAGCTGCATTCACCCTGTGTTTCCCAAGACATCATTGTGAGCAAATAGGTCTACCTGACAATACTTGATAACATAAAACATCACAGTGTGTAACAGTACACATGTCTGAATATCTCTGCTGACACCAGGACCATGTAGCAGAAATAGCACAGTCACAATTACCTACAGTAACCCACTATTCCTTGCCCATTTTGACCCCATATTGTCAACTGATCTACAGATGTCCTGCAGAAAGTTTGCTAGCTGTAGGTGTAGAACACAAAAGTCTGCACTGGAGTACAATCTACCTGGAATGGATTCGCACATGCAATACGGAAGGTCATACTGGCCATGCTCCCACAATAGAGAAATGAAGGCAATGTCAGACAACAAAATACTGAAAGGTCATACTGGGCATGCTCACACACTTAAAGAAATGAAGCCCATGTCTGGCGACAACAGTGGACCCTACATATCTGACAGTTGCAGATGTTAGTGCATACGCTCCTCCGTATGCACCAGTCATGCTTTGAACACACATTGAATAGGAATGCACACATATATTGAAGGACAACACACTATAATATGCCAAAAGTACACATACATAGATGTGTGGAAGACAGTGACAGTGACAAAGAGCCTTCCATCATGAGGCCTGTTCCACCCAGCACACAGCCAAATGGCTACAACCACATGATGTGTAAATGTCACTCACCGTAGACATTTGCCTCTGCAATCCCTCAGCATTATAGACTCTGTGGTGCTAGTCCTAACTGTGCAACATGACTGTACAAGGCTGTAGTCATCTATCAGTTGTATACACGTACATGTGGAATATACACCTGTGTGTGCCAGAGAGTGGTTTGTCTGCCTCTAGATGAATTGGTTATGGCCCATGCACAGACACTACCCTCCCCATTGCCCTACTATGGCAAGCCTGCTGATGTCATTCACTGTGAAATACACCTTTGGGGAAGGAGTAGTCCAATAATATTTATGGTGAGTCCTGTAACTGTGTAATGCTGTAGTATGATAAACTAGTTGGATAGGAGTTCTAATCCCAAATGTGGCAAGTGTGTGCTTGTCTGTGTAGGGATCGATGCTGTTTAGGCTAGTCACACTCACTACAATTCAAATGCCCTACTTTGGCATGCCTGCTGATGTCATTCACTTTGAAATACACCTTTGGTGAAAGAGTAGCCCAGTAATTTCTGTAGTGTGTTCTATAAACAACAAAACAAACCCCCCAGGTACCACACTAGACTGGATCCTAGTATCCCATCCTAATAAAGTATTAAACTCTGACATTATACATGACCCTATAGGAGACCACTTGCCAGCTTTCATACACCGAGCTACCCACGCCTCTCCTCACCTACACCAATATATTCACACATGTAACCTCACAACCTTTAACCCCACTACTTTCTCTGACTCCCTAAAACAAACAAACTGGAACACCCTAAAAACTCTTCCACTAGACAATGCCATTGAATTTTTCGACTCAGCCTTCTTAAACATCCTCAACTCCCTAGCTCCACCAAGAACAAAAAGAGTAAAAACCAAGACAGCCCCATGGCTAACTAAAGATACAAAAAAACGTACGCTACAAAGAGATAAATGCTGGAAAACATACCATCAAAACAAGCAGCCAGAAATTTTTCTTAAATATAAACAACTCCGCAACCTTACTAAAAAGCAAATCATCAGAGACAAAAAGTCCTACTATATCAAACTCCAGTCTAACCAATCAAAAAAACCCAAACATTTCTGGAATTCCATTAATTCTCTTCTCAACCCAGGTACCAAAAACAACCCCTGCCCTGACACCAGCAAATCTGATCCTGAAATAGCATCTCTATTCAACTCTTTCTTCACCAACTCCATAGCAGAACTGACCAAGACCTTCCCTAACAATAACCCTTCCCCTCAACCTATCCAATCATCCTCATCCCCTACGCCACCCTCTGCCCCCAATCCTCATCCAATATTTGAACTTAAACCCATCTCAACCTCCCACATAAAAAAATTACTCTTTAAATTAAAAACGTGTTCCAATGCCCCTTAGAATATCCCATCTTCCTTCCTAAAAATAGCTGCAGATGGTATCGCTCTCCCCATTAGCATCTTGATCAATAGATCAATGCAGGAATCTTATGTGCCCAAATTATGGCAGGCTGCCTTTATACTACCTCTCCATAAAGGAGGCAAAAACAATAGCATCTCTAACTACAGCCCCATAGCTATCCTCTCCCCAATCTCAAAGCATCTGGAAAAATGCATCCACCTTCAGCTTATGCTATTCCTAACCAATCACCAACTAATCACTCCAACCCAACACATCTTCTGACCTGGCCATAGTACTATCACTGCCCTTCTCTCCTTCTTAGACACAGTAAATCTTGCCCGTGACTCTGGAAAAATAGTATCTACAGTTCTACTAGATCTGTTCAAGGCATTCAATACCATCTCCCACACCCATCTCTTGAACCATCTTTATAACCTTAATCTCTTCCAGAATACCTTGTCCTGGTTCTCAAGCTACCTCTCTGACAAGTCTCAAGCAATGAAATGGGGGAAATGCACCTCAACCTTCCTTCCTACACCCACTGCGGTACCCCAGGGATCCATACTAGGTCCAATGTTGTTCAACATCTTTATTAAAGATTTCCACAAAGCCGTACCCAACACCAAAATTCTACAATATGCAGACGATTCAACTTTAGTCTGCTGTGCATCTAACCTCTCACAGCTTCAAACAGTGACCCAAACTGCTTTCTCCACCAATGAAAACTGGATGCTGCAAAACCACCTCTCGCTAAATGCCAACAAATCCAAAATACTATTATTCTCTCCCTGAAAAGCTTCCCCTCTTGATCAAAACTCATTTCAAATTATTAGCCAAAACAACTCTACTATAGAGGTTGTTCCCTCCGCTAAACTACTTGGGGTTACTATTGATGAACACCTAAAATTCGACACTCACATCCAGCAACACATTAAGAAAACCCATATAAAACTTGGTATGCTGTACAGAAACATCCACTTTCTCTCTCCTTCCACCAGACAAACTCTCGCCACTACCTATCTACTCCCCTCAGTAATGTATGGCGCTCCTCTACTAACAAACTTATCTGCCTCTCTCTCCTCCAAATTGGAAGTCTGTTATAATAAGATTTATAAATTTGCAACCAAATCCAAATTCTCCTCCCATCATTATACTGCCCTTCATTTGTTAAATTGGCTTGAACTCTCCAACCATCTAGACTATCTCCAAATTACTACAGCCCACAGACTAATTTTTCAACCTAAGTGCCCAACACTAACCAACATCCTTCAACCTTACACCACTCAGAAAACTCTAAGATCTACTCACCAAAACCTAATCACTGTCCGCAAACCCAGTCGCCCTGCTGGTCAGCTTCTTCTATCCTTTTCCCTAGCTAAAAAATGGAATTCTATTTCTCTCTAAGGACTTGTGAAAACTATGAAAACTTTAAAACTCAGCTACATTCCTACCTTTCCTCTAACAGGAAATGCAACTGCACTCTCCCCACCTAGCATAATAATCAATGCACCCCTTAAACTCCTGACTAACTCTGAGTACAAGCTAACCTAGCATAAATGTACATATTGTAAATAATAAAATTGTAGGTATTATAAATAACCCATCCCACCTTTTTTCTCTCTTTTCCTTCTAAGTCTTTATTCTCCCTCTCAATTAAGTTACCACTGCCATCCTAAATATTTAGGTACTATGTAACCAAATAATTTATTCCTGTTCTCTAGCATGGAATGAAATTGTAATTGTGTCTTCTTTACTATGATTGTATATGTAAGTAAACTATATAATGCGGAGCTTTTCTCCCAGGGCCTCCACTGAAAACAGGCTCCCTGAGCCCAGAGAACCTCCCCGGTCATCAAACTGGAAATAAAATAAAATAAATAATATAATTGTGTAATGCTGTAGTGTAATAACCAAGTTAGGTAGGAGTTCTATTCCAAGACATGACAAGTGTGGATGTTTGTGTGTTTGGGTGTGTGTCAGTTTGTCTGTGTAGGGAGCAATGCTTTTGAGGTCATTCACAGTCACTACAACCTCCAGTTCCCTTCTTTGGCAAGGCTGCTGTCATTCACTTTGAAATAGACCTTCGGGGAAAGAGTCGCCCGGTAATGTCTGTGGTGTGTCCTGTAGCTGCGTAATGCTATAGTGTGATAAATTAGAAAGGAGTTCTAACCCCAGATGTGGCATCTGTGTGTGTTTGTCTGTGTAGGGATCAATGCCTTTTTAGGCTAGTCACACTCACTGCAATTTCAAATGCCCTACTTTGGCATGCCTGCCGATATCATTCACCTTGAAATGCACCTCTGGGAAAAAAATAGCCCAGTAATCTCTGTGGTGTGTCCTATAACAGTGTAATGCTTAAGTGTGTTACAGTAGTTCGGTAGGGGTTTTATTCCCAAACACGGTGTGTGTGTTTGTCTGTGTAGGGAGTAATGCTTTTGAGGCCATTCACAGTCAATACAACCTCCAGTGCCCTTCTTTGGCAAACCTGCTGATGTCATTCCCTTTGAAATATACCTTTGGGAAAGGAGTAGTCCAGTAATCTCCATGGTGTGTCCTATAACAGTGTAATGCTGTAGTGTCTATAGTAGTTCAGTAGGGGTTCTATTCCTAGAGATGGCAAGAGTGGGTGTTTGTTTGTCTGTGTAGGGAGCAATTCTTTTGAGGCCATTTACAGTCAATACAACCTCCATTGCCTTTCTTTGGCAAGCCTGCTGATGACATTCCCTTTGAAATACACCTTTGGGGAAAAAATAGTCCAGTAAGCTTGCTGGTGCATCCTATAACAGCATAATGCTATAGTGTGCTATAGTAGTTGGGTAGGGGTTCTATTCCCTGAGATGGCAAGTGTGAATGTTTGTATTTGTCTCTGTAGAGAGCAATGCTTTTGAGGCCATTCACAGTCAATACAACCTCCATTGCCCTTCTTTGGCAAGCCTGCTGATGTCATTCCCTTTGAAATACTCCTTTGGAAAAGGCATTGTCCAGTAATCTCTGTGGTGCATCCTATAACAGTGTAATGCTGTTGTGTGCTATAGTAGTTAGGTAGGGGTTCTATTCCCATAGATGGCAAGTATGGATATTTGTGTGTTCCTTTGTCTGTGTAGGGAGCAATGCTTTTGAAGCCATTCACAGTCAATACAACCTCCATTGCCCTTCTTTGGCAAGCCTGCTGATGTCATTCCCTTTGAAATACACCTTTGGGGAAGTAGTAGCCCAGTAATCTCTGCAGTGCATCCTATAACTGTGTAATGCGGCAGTATGGTAAACTAGTTGGGTAGAAGTTCTAATCCCAGATGTGGCAACTGTGTGTGTGTGTGTGTGTGTGTGTGTGTGTGTGTGTTTGTGTTTGTCTGTGTAGGGATCAATGCCTTTTTAGGCCATTTACAGTCAATACAACCTCCATTGCCCTTTTTTGGCAAGCCTGCTGATGACATTCCCTTTGAAATACACCTTTGGGGAAAAAAATAGTCCAGTAAGCTCCCTGGTGCATCCTATAACAGCATAATGCTATAGTGTGCTATAGTAGTTGGGTAGGGGTTCTATTCCCTGAGATGGCAAGTGTGAATGTTTGTATTTGTCTCTGTAGGGAGCAATGCTTTTGAGGCCATTCACAGTCAATACAACCTCTATTGCCCTTCTTTGGCAAGCCTGCTGATGTCATTCCCTTTGAAATACTCCTTTGGAAAAGGCATTGTCCAGTAATCTCTGTGGTGCATCCTATAACAGTGTAATGCTGTCGTGTGCTATAGTAGTTAGGTAGGGGTTCTATTCCCATAGATGGCAAGTATGGATGTTTGTGTGTTCCTTTGTCTGTGTAGGGAGCAATGCTTCTGAAGCCATTCACAGTCAATACAACCTCCATTGCCCTTCTTTGGCAAGCCTGCTGATGTCATTCCCTTTGAAATACACCTTTGGGGAAGTAGTAGCCCAGTAATCTCTGCGGTGCGTCCTATAACTGTGTAATGCGATAGTATGATAAACTAGTTGGGTAGAAGTTCTAATCCCAGATGTGGCAACTGTGTGTGTGTGTGTGTGTTTGTCTGTGTAGGGATCAATGCCTTTTTAGGCTAGTCACACTCACTACAATTCAATTGCCCTACTTTGGCATGCCTGCGTATGTCATTCACTTTGAAATATACCTTTGGTGAAAAAGTACCCCAGTAATTTGTGTGGTGTGTTCTATAACTGCATAATTCTGTAGTGTGATAACCTAGTAAGGTAGGAGTTCTATTCCCAGACATAAGTGTGTTTGTCTGTGTAGGGAGCAATGTTTTTGAGGCCATTGACAGTCACTACAACCTCCAGTGCCCTTCTTTGGCAAAGCTGATGGTGTCATTCCCTTTGAAATACACCTTTGTGGAAGGAGTAGCCCAGTAATGTCTGCGGTGTGCCTTGTAGCTGCATGATGCTGTAGTGTGATAAACTAATTAGGTGGGAGTTCTAACCCCAGATGTGGCAACTGTGTTTGTTTGTCTGTGTAGGGATCAATGACTTTTTAGGCTAGTCACACTCACTACCATTTCAAATGCCCTCCTTTGGCATGCCTCCTGATCTCATTCACCTTGAAATACACCTCTGGGAAAGAAATAGCCCAGTAATATCTGTGGTGCATTCTATAACAGCATAATACTTAAGTGTGCTATAGTAGTTAAGTAGGGGTTCTATTCCCAGACATGGTGTGTGTGTTTTTTTGTCTGTGTAGGGAGCAATGCTTTTGTGGCCATTCACAGTCAATACAACCTCCATTGCCCTTCTTTGACAAGCCTGCTGATGTCATTTCCTTTGAAATACACCTTTGGGGAAGAAGTAGTCCAATAATCTCAGTGGTGCATCCTATAACAGTGTAATGCTGCCGTGTGCTATAGTAGTTCAGTAGGGGCTATATTCCCTGACATGGCAAGTGTGGATGTTCGTGTGTTTGTTTGTGTAGGGAGTAATGCTTTTGAGGCCATTCACTGTCATTACAACCTCCATTGCCCTTCTTTGGCAAGCCTGCTGATGTCATTCCCTTTGAAGTACACCTTTGGGGAAAAAAGTACTCCAGTAATCTCCATGGTGTGTCCTATAACTGCTTAATGCTGTCATGTGCTAAACTAGTTAGGTAGGAGTTCCAGTCCCATTCATGGCAACTGTGAGAGCTGGTGTGTGTGTGTCTGTGTTTGTCAGTGGTATCCTGTGTGGAGGTGAGTGTGTAACAACTGGACTCATTGTGGAGTGGGTTTTGCAAATTTCTTATATGGTGGGCCTATTATATGACACAATGTCCACCTTACAAGGATAACAGATGTCAAACAGCAGAGGGGCTGGGGTTGCCAATCCATACCCCTACATGTGACATCAAGGCCTGGCAAACAAATTAGGCAACCCTTGTATTACCCAGAGAACAATCTCAACCCATGTCTCATATGCAAACACACTTGCCTAGGCAACAACTGCTTTGTTGGTAGTACCCTGCATATTGCCCAAAGATAGTAACCATGGTGTGATTGCAGTGGACGACAGAGGGCATGGTACTCTGTCCCATCACTACAATAGGCACATAATTGCAGACAGTGCGCTTTCACTATGTTACCCACTGGATGCCTGCAACAACTGCAGTGCCATCAAATGTGACCCACAAAGGCCATACCATGCCTTGAACACATGCCCTGTATGGACAGATGCCACTGACACCAGGGAATACCTATATCATGCTATCAATGTAGGTGCAGGGTCAACCTAGTGTCCATTACCAGTTCCCGCCCCATGAGGCCAGGACTGGCACATCAGATGATAATCTGTGTACACAACATGGGCCAGACACCCCAGGTACAGTTCCACATGTCACTGAACATGTATGTGGGATGTGTGCACATCTCAGACACCGTCCATGTCATGGACTATAGAACACATACATGGCAAGCATTGCACAGCTCTGGCCACACACAGCAGTAACCCATATGACTGGATGGTGAATACAATACCCACCTGTGTGGGCCAATCCAGACACTACACCTCTGAGCCACACTGCAGACCATTGTCATGTGGCCTGATGCCAAGGTATACCCTTCACCTAGCCTTGTACAGCCTTCTGGTACAGCCAACCACTACACACTTGTGAAACAATGCACCCATGCATGTCAGTACTGGCACCCTGTGTCTGTGTGTGTGGAGTATAATGCCTTCGACCCCATTCACACTTTCTACAACTCCCATTGGCCTACTGAAGCATGCCGTCTGATGTCGGAAACCTTCACATACCCCTGACCCATATATCATCCGCATAACCACTGTGGTGCATGTGATACCTGCATATTACTGTATTGTGGCACACTAGCTAGTTAGGGAGTCTATTCCTGACCCTGCCAACTGTGTTAATGTGTGCGAGTCCCTGAGAGAGTGTGGCTGTGTCAACATCGACATCTGTTTATGTGGACAGTCACTTGTACTACACCTACCTTATCACTCCTATATCACTGTTGCAGATGTCATTCACCATCAGATATACCTTTGAACAGCTCCCTAACATGTAAGCTATGTGGCACATGCAATAACTGCATAGACATGTAATAGCAATGCATAGTCATTTAGGGGTTTGAAACCCTGTACTGGTAAGTGTATGACACAAACATGCGTAGGTTTTACTCTCCCACCCCCTCCCTGACTTACTTTGTCTCTGTCTGCCTCTCTCACTCCCTCTCTGGTGGATGTGGAGAAGTACACATGCTTTGCTTAGGGAGCAGCTTGTGTTTTGTAAGTGATGCTCATGATCAGCTGACGGCCTCTACATGAATTGCAGTTCCCCTCTAGCCGATTGCATGTGGAACAGCTGTGGTAACATTCTTATAGCCAATTGCATGGAAACACACTCCAATATCTAGGAACATCATGTGAGTGTTGGGCCTTTTCATTCACTGTGAGCAGGATCTCATGTTGGTGTTTGGCAAACAGCATCACAGATGGTATTGGGATTTACCTCTAGCAACATACACTGTGGAGACAGTCCAACAAACAGGAGGGGGATGTGTCAGACATGACTACAGAATGTAAGTGTTGCTCTTCTGCATTTGGAGTAATGTTGGTTTAACAGGGCGTCTGTGGATATGGCTGGTCTACATGCTTTAATACCTGTCATGACAATGTTATGTGTTTGAGGAAACACCCACCTGTAGGGTTATCTGCAGACTGGGCAGTGTTTGGAGACTGTTTCTTGTGCTACTCGCAGATCACCTATCTTAGAACTGCAGAAGCATAGTCTGAGGATTGCAGTCAGTACATGGGGACAGCCATGAGAGTTACTGACTTCATATCCCTCATAGGACATATGTCACAACAAACCCTTTTATGACAGTAACTGTATGAGGGTATCATAGCAACATGCCAATATTGGTCCAGTGTTTGTGGCTCCAGCAACAATTCTGTCAACCTTTGTACATATGTCATGCAGTAAGAGGTGCATATGTTCTGTACACCATTATATATTGACATCATACCTAATAACAAGCCAGTCAGATAGCAGACTGCTAGACATGTTATGTATAGTCAGGGGTTATTTCTGAGGACATAACCTGAGCATTCTGTGACTGTGTGCAGAGTACTGGGGTCTGTGTACTTATGGTGATTGTCAACAGTATGTGTATTGCGCATTCATACCTTGGCCTGTGCACAGACTGTGGTAGATGCCATTGCTCTTGGCCCTGTTCTATCTGATGTTACATGCTGCTCCAGTGTATGGTACCCTATCAGCTCATATGTCTGTAGGGCCAAACACACATGTGTCCCATACCACAGATAGGCATCGGACAACACTGTGTTGTGACCCAGTTAATGTGGGGTTAGTGTGTGAGTGGCACATATGAGGATGGTGTTTATCTGACTGTCCATATAGTGTCATATTAAGCTTGCATACCATATGTGGCTGTGTTCACATTGGTTGTGGGTATGCACTTTCTCACAGGTGTCTGTTACTCTGTGCTGTGACATGCATGTAGAGCCTGCTATATTTGCAGGTACATGTGTATTCACCCATATAAAATGTAGTCCAGTGTTGTGGCAGTCTGCCTGTAGTTTGCACAGTGCTTTGTTATATGCTTAGCAGCTTAGTGTAATTACCCAGTCTGCTGTTATGTGCAGATATTTGCATGACATACTGCTGCCAGGCCACCATAACTGTTGTGTATGTCTGACACAACAGTGGGTTTCTGTACAGATGTATGTCACTAACTACTTGGTAGTATGTGGCCATGTGACCTCTGCACCACCAGGTATTATGTGTCAGGACAGACTGGTGTGTGAATGCATAAACTGTGTGGGCATATGTAGTCCAGTATTTACATGATATACCCATGTACATAGCTGTTAACATCCACATTGTCAGGCGTGGTCCACATGTCTCGCACAAAGGGGATCTGTGTACACCTGTGGACTGACCGGAGAGTGCCAGACTGCCCACATATATTGATCATATCTCTGCTGTAGTCCACAGGATCATTACTGTGCTAGCAGTGGTCCTGTACTATGATGTCCTTAGGATGTCTGTCGGTAATCAATGGCAAACATGTCAAAAGTAGACCTCCCACACACAACATACCTGTTAAGACAACCCCTGTTACAGTAGCAACAATCTACATATATACCTGCAATACATACATGACATTCCCTTAGACTAAGAGGTTGGGACTATTGGTGCTGAGGTAGGATTCCACTCCATGTTCTGGACATATGGTAAACATACATGTGTGTGTGTGTGTATATATATATATATATATATATATATATATATATATATATATATATATATATATGTATAATAGGTATATAGACATATACATATCAACATACATATATGGATATATATATATATATATATATATATATATATATATATATATATGTATACACACACACACACATATACAAACACAAATATATACATATACACAGCTATATATGTCTACACATATACAGATATATAGATATATAGGCACATATAGGTATGGATATCTACATATATATCGACATAAATAGGTATATGTGTTTAGATATGTATGCACATATAGTTATAGATATCTACATATATATCAACATAAATAGGTATATCTGTACATATAGGATGTGCATACATATATATCTATATATACATATCTATATATATAACTATATATATATATAATATATATATATATATATATATATATATATATACAGAGAGAGATCTATAAATGGCCATATATATGATGCACTATACAGATGTGTAGAAATACATATATATGAATATATATGTGTATGTACATGTAGACATATATCTACATATGTATATGTATATGTATATATCCATATCCTTGTCATGTATAAACATTACGGTTGTGTATACCTTCCCAGATGTATCACTCCGTATGTATCTGATATGTGTATATTTAGATATAACAGCATATGTGATGCAACAGTAATATCACTAACAAGTACTACACAATTGTGGAGGTCACAGCAATTGTTCAATATTATTCAATATGTGTACTGACAGATATATTGGTAAAGAAACAACTGCCTTCACAGCTGTCATGGCATAGTGGTTAATTGTTGTGACTATAGTGTACAGGGTCCTGGGTTCAAGGGCTGTTTATTTTATTGCTGGGCAGAACAAGGGCTGTTGGATACAGAGTGGTTAAGGCAGTTTTGAGCAGCTTTAAGCGTGTTTGTGCAGGTTTGCGTGAAGCTAAATGGTGCTAATGTATGGTTAAATGTACAGGCGCTTACACCATGTAGGCTTCGCTTACCAGTGCGTAAATGTGCTTAACTATAATATTGCAGTAATGCTGACACATGCTGAGCATGGCAGAGCCCTGGTAACCAGTGCTCACATTCCAGTCTGATAACATAGCAGGGTAATGACATCTGTTATAAGTGTATGTAATGCCGTGAACAAAACATGCGTCTATGTGCTGTCAGTACAGTAGCAAGGGGTGTGAGTGTCATGTCTGGGACACTCAAGTAAATAAGACCTATGCATCACTCTTAGTCATGGGAATGTATTACATACAAGGGTAGTGACCCAGGTAACATGCCGTCACACTGCAATGTAGTGTATCATGTCATTACTACTGTTGACAGTGCTTTCCCAGGCAAGAGTAGATTCCTAAATCTAGTACTGGGAACAAGCACCCCTGCAGGCATAGCTGGACTCTAAGGCCTCACTGTCATGTTCCTGGTGTGTGAGCTGTGTCACAGTATATAGCCCCTACTGGATAATGATCTGACATGTAGAAAGTGACTGTAGACTACTGTTTGCACAGCACATGTCAGTGAGGGCTTCCAACATGTAGTAACGGTATACATATTGTTGTTGGATGTCTATCTGTCAACACAGTCAGCCCACTGAACAGCTAGTTGCCAAGATGATGTCTGTCAGTCCCTGTACAGATGTGCAGATGGCAGGTATCCAGCTTGGATACATACAGGCAACCTATGCTTGACTGGTACTGACATGTCTGCCCAGCTGTGTTTATAACTGGCACAGCTAGTACACAACACCCTGTATGCACCACATGCCACCGGTACCTCTACTACACTACCACAGTCAACAGAACATGCTTGGGTACAGGTCTCCATCACAGACACTAACCATGTGTTGTAATACATGTTGCATACATGTCAACTGGATCACCTCAGTGGCCATTTGCAGGAGGAACCCAGAGGACTGGATGATGCAAGTCACTCTCACCCGGAAGGTCACCACAGTGGTGTCTGTCAATAAATTGCCTGCTGGCACATGGCAGGAGGCATGATACCACTGTACACACATCCCCTACACTTCCCATCTCTCCACAGAAAGTAGTCAGGTACACACCTATGACCACCTGCAGCAATGCACCTCATTACTGACAAATGTGTATGTGTGCATTACTGAGGATATCAGTGTCTGTGTGTACATCTGTAGTTGGGAATACCATGAGGGCCTTCACACCCACCGCAACACTCATTGCCATAGTAAGATGTGGCTGCTGTACCGGACATTACATGTACCCTGTTATGCTCCTCTCCCTAACGGCTACATGAGCCTTGCAGTACCAGCACAAATGTGTTGTACAAATGGGTTGATAGGCATGGGATATCCATTGAGTTCTGGCAAGTGTGTGTATGTGTGCATGTCTGTATATCTGTAGGGGACGGCATTCCAAGGCCACATACTCCTATTACAATATGCATTGCCACACAGTCATACGGATAGTGATGTTGCTGCCCATAGGTGAGGCATGAGAATGCATCACCCTACTATGCCTGTGGCATGTGCATTAGATGCATATCCCTGTAGTACCACTGTTAGGATGGACAATGGGTTGTATCGCAGTTGTGGGCAATGTGTGATGGTGGGTATGTCAAAGTGCCATCATGGATTCCAGTGTGGACAATATCCACTGTGGGGTGTGGGTGCTGTGTACACTGTTATTAAACCATGGTACCCCCGGTACATGTCCCATGTACCACTGTATGGTGACCACTGTCACCATCAACCATACAGGTAATTGATACCACAATCCAGCCCATTTCTGTATGTGCTGTGTGCAACCTACCTGTAACACATTGGACACACTGACAAGTTAGTTACCACCAATAGGCCCAGGTCTCTCGGAAGTGTGTCTGCCTGTTATGTGTATGTTAATGTGTATATGATGGTATGTCACACTATGTAGTGTCCATATATAATCATTACATCCCCCATTACCATACTGTACATGTCTGGGGATATTCTGCATGTAACATGTAACCTGGAACACCCTTCACCCTAAACAATGTGTGGTGTGTGCATTGAAAGCCACACACATCAGTAGCACTACATACCTAGATAGGGGTCTAGTCCCAGTGTTGCCAAGTAAGAGTGTGCATGTATGTGGTTGGATCTACATCAGATTGTTGGTTATACATGTCCCAGTGGGTCACCTGTCCATGTGGCACAGGCAGTAACTGTTATACAGACCTGTGACATGTGTTCAACAGTACCCAGGATATGTCACAGACATGGTGTCACCACAGTGCCGTACCTCTTGTGGAGTATGACTGCAGACCATCCTCCTGCTGACACATGTACGACTATGACACAAATGGATAACATTACGGAGACCACAATCACTCACTGTTACTAACAATTATAATGTATCATGGCTGAACAGCTACACTACCTGACATGTATGCATTAAACATTACTGCTGACAACATGTTATACAGCAGTACATTGGTACACTGTGGTACAGTCACCATGTGCATCAGAACCATATTAGCCTGTCCCTGCATCAATGTCATGGATGACAAGGATGTGGCACAGGTATCATCATATGCACAGAGTGTGTTATTGGTTTGCTAGAGACCGAGGGTGGGCCATACGTTTGACACCATGTGTGTGGATGAGGGGTGTAATTAGCTGACATGTGCATGGTAATGTGGCATGTGTAGGTATGGGGTTTTCCTATCTGTGTTTGTATAGTGTGTGGGTATCCATGCACACAGTTCTGCCCTGTGGCTGCCCTATACAGATGTTTCTTGGACATCTGCAAACCATACCTGGCAGGGTATGCAGTTCACCTCCTCCAGTGATGGACACACAGACTGTGCCTGCCCAGGGGTTCCATGGGCATGTGCAGGTACAGGCCTCAATGTGCTACCCTCCCCTGATGATGACAGATGTCCACTGGAAACAGGTCCCTCCTGGAACAGGCCAGGGCCACGTGCACATGGCCTGCTGTGGTGTGGACAGTGCCCCCCCTGATCTGCTGGAGCTGGTACTGCTACTACAGGAGTGCCTTGGTGTCCTAACACGTCCACGTCGACTACCAGCTGTTAGTGTTGCTGGCCTACTTCCACATGGAAGTTGCCCTACTCCCACCACATGTTCGGGCATGGACAAACCACGGACGATGACGCCCACCATCTCACCCAACCGTCTTTCCATGACCTCAGTATAATCACGGAGGGTACCTGCATGTTCATGTAAGTTGTCACTTACAGATGAGACAGCAGCCCTCTGCAGCCTCAGGCCCTATCTGGTGTACAGTTCCATACGTGCCTGCACCCCCATGGCAGTCTGAAACATGTGTCTGGTGGAATCAGTTGTGGCACGTCTGCCAGGGGCATGATGACCAGCGGCCCTACCACAAGCTCCCTGGTACATCTGCCTATGTGGTGCCCTGCTGGACATTCAGCTATGCCTGCTGTGACCAGACACAGTAGACATAGATACCACACTCTCCCGTGCACTCCCACCAACCGCCAACTGTCCCTCTGCTATGGCCGCTAGTGATGGGGTATGTATAGGCACTGTAACTGTGTGCAGGGTTGGGGTGGCTAACAGGGAGATGTCAAATGATGGTGCAGTTTCAGCCTCTGACAACCCCGCCTGTGCCTCAACAGTCCTATCATCTTCGGTGTCTGTATAGCCACCAACATCAGATTGCATGCAGGAGGGACACTGACCCACCTCACCACCTGTGGGGAAAACAAGAAATGCACTTTAAGACCTGTAAGGCATTGCATAACAGTACACACATACACACACACACACACACACACACACACACACACACACACACACACACACACACACACACACACCCTGAAATTCAAACATAATACCTACCTTTCCCTGAGTTTACAGACAGTCCCACATTTATTCATGGATGTTCCCCATCCTGCATCTCACTTGGTAACATACACTCATTAATACCACTCATTAATGTATCATTCCTCTTAATGCCTAGACAAGTGATCACAACACAAGACCTGTTACTCCATTACCTCCTTGACTTGAGTGGAGTAGGTTTTACATGGCCTCACTGTGTTCATCCTGGGTATGACTGGACATTGTGAGCATGGCCCCCATATGTGAGGAGCTACTATGTTCACTCCATAATGTCATGCACTGGAGTGTAATACATAACTACTGCTCAGTACATGCCAGATCTGCTGCTTAATCAACTTATCATGTGGACAACGGTAATATATGGATACACCCACTAGTGCTGTCTAGTAATTCCCCAATGCATCTGTAGTGCTGCATGGGTAGTTATTCACCTTTCTGCCGATTTCAATCTGAAGGTATACCTGGTGTTTAGTTAACCTCCCAATGCATGTTCCATGCTACAGACCTTATTATATTATCAGCTGTCCTATGATTACATATCAGACAAGTATTCCTGGTGTCTCATGTGTCAGTCCATGTCTATGTACTGCACAATTCCAAAGGGAAGTACTGCCATATGAACAACCCCACAATCACACATGTGCATACATGGACACCCACACAAACACACACACATGCACACACACATCCTATATGTATCAACCCTCCTCCACTCCACCAGATTGCACTTACAGACAAAATAACCCATGTGAGGGATATCAGGAGTAAGCTGCCTTAAGGTATATGGATGTACATTGCCATACATTTTACCTTAGGAAAATGCTGGCCTACTGCTTCCTGCCATAAAGACTGTTCTCTTTGTCAGTGTGAGTGTGATGGTTTCAGCCATGCCTTGTTATGTAACAGATACATCCCATTGTGTCAGCTGAAGTATTTTCCCCCTAGGGATTGCGTAAAGAGTGCAGTTATTGGCTGCTGGACTATGCATCTGAATTACTTACTGTTGATTGATTGTTATCCTGTGGCCCAGTCTGTCTTTACTGTTGTACTACTTGAAGGCCTTGGCCTGGACAGCAACATATGTTATGCTTTTTGGACTACTGTATTAAATGACCTGTTTGAGACAGTTGCATTAGTCTGTTTGAATGTATTTCAAAGCCTAAACAGCTATATGACATGGCATATACTACTGTAATAGTACACATATAAAGCTTTCTCATGTATGCAAACATCTGTATGGTGTTATATCATTTGACCTCTCTGTGGGTATATGTTTCAGGGAACAAATGTCTTTTGTATGGGTGACTCATACACTGTCCATTTGATAAGGTGGCAAGTGTAGGAATACTGGCTGTTCCATATGGTGTGCATCCTCTAAATATGTATCTTCCTATACATATCTCTATGTGCGTATGTATTGTTACATATACATATACATATATATATATATATATATATATATATATATATATATATATATATATATGTATCTGCATATGTGTGCATGTATATGAATCTTAGGAATGTTTATTGCTTCCACATTGTACATTCCATATGGTAGCCAGACTGTACTGCATGATATGTTATTGATAACAGCCTGACATCATACAGGTGGGATGGATTACTGTTAACATCTTGTGCCCATATTGTGTTGAGTCCTTGTTATGGGACTTGCAACAGCTGGTATTGTATTGCAGGGCAGACCTGTTTGGCTGTGGGGGGGGGGGGGGGGGTAATATCAATAAGTACAAGATGTATGTAGCTTGGGGCCCCTCACTCCCATTAACGGTGTCTGTGGTCATATATGTATTTGTTATGTTCACTTTTATATCTATAGATATATATCTGTATATATATATATATATATATATATATATATATATATACTATAGATGTAGACATATATATCTATAGATGTATGCATATGTGTGTGTGTGTGTGTGTGTGTGTGTGTGTGTATATATATATATATATATATATGTATATATTTATAAATATATATATATATATATATATATATATATATATATATATATATATATAAATATATAGCTATTTGTATATCTATTTAGATAGAAATATATATATATATATATATATATATATATATATATACACACACACACACACACACACACACACACACACACACACACACACACACACACACACACACACACACACACACACACACACACACACACACACACACACACTTACACACACACACACGTACAATTGTAACTTGATAGTCACATTTTTGTTGACTGTAATGGGACTTTCTTACATTTTATTCACTGAGGAGCTTTTCTCTCTGGGTATCTGGTAAAAATGAGCCAAAAGCTCAGTCAGACTAACACAGTTAACACATGTAAAATAAATAAATACATACATAAATATATACATCTACATGTTTAAATACATTTCCTGTACTGCTGAATGACTCTGGATGATATGTTTGTGAAAACATCAGGGTTATGTATATCTGGCATGGCTTAGTGGCAAATCACTTTGGCTATGATGCACAGGGTTCTGGGCTTGAGCCTTACAGAGGCTGTTTATTTTGTTGCTGGGCAGAACAAGGGCCACTGGATACTGAGTGATTAAGGCACTTTTAAGCAGTTATTAAGTGGGTTTGCACACGTTTGCGTTGAGGTAAGCACTGCTAACTTGTAGCTACAGTTTCTTATACTCAGTTAGCTTCTAAATTGCTTAACCTGTGTAGGCATTGCTTACTCCCATGCAAACAGGCTTAAACCCGCTTACTGCTGCTTAAAAGTGCTTACTCCCACTTACCCGGGTGCTAGTTTCTTTAAAAGAAATGAAAAAGGGTTGATAGGAAAGTGGTGAAAAAGGGGCACAAAGAGGGAATGTCAGTAGGGAAAATAGCTAGGGATGTGCAGGAAGGGTGTAGGGAAGATTCATAGCTGCCCATTTCTTCTACAGCAACAGCTGTGCATATACACTGAATTTGGAGATAGATTTGGACACTCATACTGCTGAGAGAGGGGTGAGGATAACAATAATATGTTGTTAAGCCAATTAGACCAGATTATATGTGTCCAGTCGACAGGTGTGTGAAATGGACAGCTATGTATGGGGCGAAATTTTGTTTGGGAACAGATTGCTCTTTTTATTTTTTTTTCAGGTGAGTGTGGGATGTTGGGAAGGGATAGTAGGTATATTTGGGGAGGTAGGTTGGGCAGGTTAACAGAAAAGACAAACAAGATGCATATAGGGGCAGTGTATGACACGTGGAGGTAAACAGCTTGATGGGGACCCCCTGGTGGAAGCAGTGAGACTGAGGCCCCCACCCATGGGCAGTCACCACTGCACCTTCACAGCCCTGAAGGTGGCTGTGCTGGGGGCTGCGTAGGATTGCCAGGCCAACCCTCTAGTTGCAACACATGGCCCTCAAGCTGGTGTAGCAGATCTCTGACCTCCCTGCAGAGCTCACTATACACAAAGACCCGGACCTGGCGATGAGTGACAGGTTCCTGTCCACTCCCATTCCCAGGGGGGTGAGCCCCATCCCCTGAAGCAGTTCCACCCAAAGGTGGTGCAGGACCAACGGACGAGGACATCTCGGGTTGGTCTCCAGACATGCTGGTGCCCAGTGCCACAGCCAGCTAAGGTGGGACAGGTGGGTTCGCTGGGATAGGCCTTCCCAAACGTGCTATGGTATTTAAATTTTATCAACATATGTGGGTTAGTAATAGTCAACACATTCCAGGATTAGGTTTAACAGCATGCACAGATATTCCCATTAACCCAAGCACCAGATATGGAACAGTTGCATAACAAACAGAACACATGCATATATGGGACTACAGTGGTCATTACAACAGCATGCAGGTGCATTGATGGCAGCATGCCAAAAATGTGGGAGTATTTCAACATGGCACATACATAGAAATAAATTTAAATAGTTATCAAACAATAGGACATATGTCCCAACAGTAGAGTTAATTCAGCACATACCAATTGAGTTGTGTATTTAGTTTATTGTTGCAGATATGGTGGGGAGAGAGAAAGATGTTAATTAACAACTAGTATATTCCTGTAGTTCACAGACTGCCATGGTGCAGTGGTAGCATTGTCGCCTCACAGCAAGAGGTTCTCCCGTTCAATTCTCGGCTGGAGCGCCTTCTGTGTGGAGTCTGCATGTCCTCCCCGAGGTCAAGTGGCTTTTGCAAGACATGCGTGTATGGGCATTCCTT
This sequence comes from Protopterus annectens, assembly GCF_019279795.1. Taxonomy (NCBI): domain Eukaryota; kingdom Metazoa; phylum Chordata; order Ceratodontiformes; family Protopteridae; genus Protopterus; species Protopterus annectens. Next base: position 111,650,516 of record NC_056744.1, read on the forward strand.
CGTTGAAGGTTGGGCATCAGGCTGGCACCTCGGCACCATAAAAATCGACTGCCAATCATTAGTGGACCGGAGTTCCTCTATGGCGACCCCTAACTGGGAAAAGCTGAAAGAGAAACAACATATTCCTGTAGTTCGCATTACTTTCCTAGTCAGTGCTGTAATCTGTACCTTACAGGTATTAGTACACTACCCTATTGCCTTAATTTGGACAGTGGTATGGCTGTCCACAACTATATATATGAACTGAGTTTACCTGCAGTATATACCTTTCACCTGGTATACCTGTGGAGGTATTGTTTGTTAACACTACCTAACTGTTTCTACACATAGTCCCAGATTCCTGGTTGATGTTATGCACATACCTGTCCATCTCTTTTTGCACACACTCTGGGCATGTCTTCACCACATATTTCGACTATTGCCCTCTTAAACCTTTAGTGACTTGTACAATGACAGGTTTGTTTTATTTGACATTTTCCAAATATGTACAGGTTTGACAGTCAGTTATATGACATAAATTGCTGCCTACATGTCAGAAAGTACACAGTGATATGGCAGGAGAGACAGGGTAACAGCCAGCAGATATGGGCCGAATAACTGAACATTCTGGACATTTCTGTACACTTGTGGGGTATGATTCTGCATACAGCTTACTATCACTCCCAAGATTCAAACCATGACTGTGTCTGCTAAAAATAAAACACTGTCCCTCACAGTTGAGTGTGCTATATAGATATTGCTGTGTATCTCTTGTCTAATTTATGTGTATAATTCTCCTGTGGTTTTACATTCTGACCTTGTAATTACAACACTCTTATACAGGATTTCCTAGACAGTTGTATTATGTAGTACAGTGTGGGTGACAGTGGTGAATAATACCTTATTATTCTGAGCAACTGCAATACTAACAATGCCATGTAATACCAGAGTGAACAGTACCAGTACAGGATATCAATCTTTTATTTTTAGGCACAGTGTTCGTATCTGACAGACCTGTGGGAGCAATGTTTGTTAGCACTACCTGAATGTTGCCACATAAATTACCAGTTTCCACATTACTATTATGCACATACAGCTCACTCTGTTACTGTACACACTTTGGTCACAGCTTGACAACATGGGGGTGGAGATGGGACATACTTGGCTAATTACTCTCATAACATTTTGGGGAGACGCTAGAGTGACAGGTTTGTTCTTATAGATGTTTGACAATCAGTTGTATGTCTTGTTTGCTGCCTAAACATCTGGGATGATCCCACTGATTTGTCAGGGGAACAGGGTGACAGGCAGCAGCTATGGGCCAATTTACTGGACATTCTGGACAGATCTGTACAGTTGTGGAGTTTGATTCTGCATACAGCCTAGTACCACTCCCAGGATTTAAACCATGGCTGTGTGTGCAAAAAATACAACAGTTCACATCACAGTTGAGTGTGCTATCTTGGTTTTGTTGTCTGTCTTGTCAGTGTTTTCTGTCTAAGTCTCTCCCAGTTGTACTATTTAAACACTTGGGATTACAATAGTCATATACCGACATTCCTATACATTTTATTTATGTAGCACATTGTGGGTAACAGTGCTTACTACAACAGCACTATTAAGTGAGTGCAACTCTACATTACCATATGATACCAGAGTGAACACATGCAGTCCAGCATTTAGACCTTTATTGTCAGGCTATTATGCTTTTATTTACATACAACCTATATGAGACTCTTCCTGCCCTATTCTCTGGTGTATGCAGTACATGCCTTGAACAATACAGGTTTTATGCAGGCAGGTAACTTACTACTCCTTTTAGATATATTTCCTATGACAGTACATACAAGAGTATTACTAACCTGCTTCGCATCGCAACCACTGCAGTTTACAGCCATGGGCTTTCTGGTTTGCAGCCCACTCACCTGCCGCTGTGAAAGACATAAGAGGAATATTTAGCCATACCTATCCATGATATACATGAGCTGGCAATTATTAAACAGGTATTGGACTGATACTTACACATAGCTGGGACATCCCCTGTCCTAGCCACTTGTATCCACTGATCCAAGAGATCCCCCTTTCTCTGCTTCCAGTTGGCATAGTGATGCCTGACCTGCTCACCAGTTCAGGGTATGCCAGTGGCAGTGGTGAGGTCACTGGCAAGATTATCCTAGGCCTCCATTTTGTATTAGGAACCCTGGTACTGGCCCTGCAGCAGTCTCTGGTCATGGTCTTTCACAAGGAGTCCTGGCATGACTCTGGACTCTTGGATGCCCCAGCGCTGCACCCGAATGTGCACACTCTCTCCCATTCCAGACATAGTGCCTACAAGGGGAAGCTACAACCAGTTATGAGATGTGTTCCCACCTGCTGGGTTTAAATAGATCTGGTTTCACACACTTGGCTTTGATTGGACAGTTTTGAAAATGCTAAGCTATGGGCAAATCTGCTTACCTAAGGTTGGCATTGCTTACAGGGGTATATGAATGGGCAGACTGAGTTAGCTGGCCTACACATTGCTTACACCTACTAAGCTGGGCTGTGCAATGCTTAGTGTTGCTTAATATTTAATTTGCATTATATTTGCATTTTGGCATTGATTTATTATTCATTACATGTTATATATGTGTTTGGTGCCAATTATTCATGTGTACGTACACTGTATGGGGGTCCTTGTGTTTATTAGGGGATTTCAACACATTATTACAATGACACCTCACATCTGGGATTAATGCAGTACTCCAGTTCACATATTTATGTCCTGTAGTAGGTTATACAATATAAAACTATATATAGATTCCTCTCACATGTTCAGTTTGTATTTCCTATAGTGAGGATCTGTTTGGTAATACCTCAATCTTATGTACTGCTGTGATGGCTTAGTAGTTGACTACTGTGACTATAGTGTACAAGATCCTGGGTTTAAGACATGCAAAGGCTGTTTATTTTATTCTGGCCAGAACAGCGGCTGATGCATACAGAGTGATTTAGGCACTTTTAAGCAATTGTAAGCGGGTTTGCACAAAGGTAAGCAATGCTAACCTCCGGTTAAATATGCTTATAGAGAGTTAGCTTCAATATTGCTTAACCTGTGTTCGCATTGCTTACCTCCATGCAAACGGGCTTACATTCGCTTACTACTGCTTAAATATGCTTACTTTTGCTTACTAGTGCTTACACCTGCTTACCACCGCACAAATTTAGACAGTAATGTCTAATGGTTCTTGGGAAGGTGGTGGATTTGGAAAATGTATGGATTTATCATTCATTACACATTTTACCTTCCATTTGTATCCCTGATTCCTGTGTACATATACTGTATGGGGCACATGTGATTATCTGTGGACTTTGCAAATTTATGACAATGACACCTCACATCTGCATTTAATGCAGTACTCCAGTTCACAAATATATGTCATAGGTTATGCAACAAAATAAATTGATCATAATGTGATTTGACATGGAAAATGGATTGTACTGGAGTAGGACTCAAACTGGGAATGACTGCTCGTAAGGCGAATGTTCTGCCCACTACACTATTGCTGTACTGCTTCATTTGCATATATCTTGCTTTTTATCCTCTTGTGCCATTTAAGCTGCATTAACCATAGTTAAGCGATAGGCAAACCCTCACAACTACGGTTAAATTTAATCTGTTGTATAAAAAAATCTTCTTTATCTTTACTGTTTTAACTATTAACTTGGGGGATGTTGCTGGGGGTATGCAAACACCTATGAGCGGTCCTGCTCATTCTTATTCATACACTGCTGTTCTTCATTGGAGGGCCATGTATATTCTGAGAGCACTGCTCTCAGACACACCCCCTGCACTCGTACAATGCTCCCTGTCTGTTTAGGAGCTCAGGCAGCGCCCCTTCATTGATATGCATGGCACGCTGCTGTCCTGCTCCTAAATGGCTGTTTCCATGCAGGACTAAGTTAGTCCTGCACAGAAGGATAGTAAATCCAGGGGACAGTCTTGTACTCCTTTCCCATTATTCAATTGAGTCATCCCATATCTATTTCTAACAGTTACTTGTTTTCTGCATACAGATTCATCAGGAGGCAAATAATGTGACTCAGTAGACCCATTTCTCTAAGTACTTGACACAGTTTGTTATTATCCACACAGTCAAAGCCTTGGAAGTTAACAAGGCAGAAATATTTTTCTGGAATTATCTTGCATTCTATACTATCTAGTGGATACTGGCAGTTGGATCTCTGGTGCCTCTGCCCTTCTAAAACTACCTTGCATGTCAGACAGGTCTTGGGCCATATAGCTATAGAATCTAGTTCATTGGATATTGAGCATTACATTGTTAGCATGTGAAACAATTGTTTGTTAAGTTTAGCAGTCCTTAGAACTGACCTTTTTGGGGACAGGAATATAAACAGTCCTTTTCAATTGAAAGGCAAGTATTGTGCTTTCCAAATTTAACTGGCAAACTACAAATGTAACAACTAAATTTTGCAGGATTTTAAACAAATCATCTGGAATTCCATTACTTCCTTTAGCCATGTTATTAGCAAGGCTTTCTAAGGCTCATTTAGCTTCATTCTCTAGGATGTTTGGCTCTGTTCATTTACTTATCCTTTGTTAACAAGTTTAGTTCCACTAGACTAGTGATCTCTTTTTACGGGAGATCCAAGGTGTTATTTCTACTAATAGGGGATATTTGGCCATGTCTTGGAAAAACATTTCCTACTCTTAATGATAGTTGATATGAGATCTTTTATTTCAACCTGAGCTACCACTAACCTAAACAGATGGGACCTCAGTTTAACATCTCAACTGAAAGATGGCACCTTCAAAAGTACAGGCTCCCCATGATGAACTGTAGTCAGTTATTTAAAAATAACCTAATCCCCTTGAGTGGGAAGAGAACAAAGATCAGAGAATGGGACAATTATACATATCAGTGATATTATAGCCCTTCTTATACAGTTTTTCTGTATAATTCTGATATATTTTCTTAGTATCTTCTGTTCTTCCTAGGACCCTTCCATAATTGTCATTTATCATGTCCTTTTTTTATCTGTAAATTTCCCTTAAAATTGTTAATCTTCTTGAAGAGATCATTTGTCTTTCCTGTTCTTTCATCTTCTTCCTGTTTTTGCACTGTTCATTTAAAATGATGCCTTATCTCTACTTGCTATTCTTTGAAACTCTACATTCAGTTTGACATATTTTTTCTGTAACTTCATTGCTTTTGTTCACTTTCTTTCCTTGGCCACTTCTACAGCCACCACAGACAACCATGTTGACTTCATAATCTTTCTGTTTGGAATATTTTTCCATATCCTGGACAATATCACTAACTAGTGCCCATAGGTCTTCAGGCACTCTATCGACTAGGTCTAATCTCTTAAATCTGTTCATCACCTTCACTACATATTCCTTTGAAATACCGTTATCTTGTTTCAAGTTGACCTGGAGATTCTTGTTTATTTTAATTTAATTCTAAACTTTGCAATAAGAAGTTGATGGTCTGAGCCAGAGTCAGTTCCAGGTTTTGTATTTCCTTACTATATAAAACTCTTTTATTTCTACCTCCAAAATATATAGGCAAATTGATATTGATATTGACAGTCTGGCAATATCCATGTCTAAAGACATTTGTGAGCTGTCAAAAAGGCATGTTTTGGCAATGACTGGTGAATTTTCTTTGCAGAATTTTGCCTGTAGTAATTCTGGTGATTTTTTTCACTCCTGCTTTCAATAGTCTTTGTAGAGTGAAGGTGAAAGATTTGGTTTTCAGCTGTTTGCTCAGAGTACTTAGATAAATCTCAGTAAAAGTCATATGTCCCATTCTGACACCATTTGTTGTTTAGTTCTTTATTTGTAAAATAGTATTCAAACTTGATGGCAAAATACAGATACCAGGAAGACAGGTCTGATGTATTTCTTTACTAGTATGAAAGAAACTGAAAGGCAACATAAAACTATGTAACCTCGCACATGTCCACTAACCTTATAGGTAGATCCTACAGCTACTTTATTTCACATTACACTGTAGGCATTTTATGTATTTATTTATTTTTTAAATGGTCAGGTGGACTAGTTTGAAAACACTAATCAGCATGACCTGAACCCAGAGGACATAACAAAGTTCAAAAATAAATACAAATGCAACAGCATACGTTACTTCCAATTAGCATATGCACCATATAAATTCAATCAGAGAGGCATCCCTGAAGAGCAGGAGAGTAGGTTATTCATTTGACTAGGACATGTACACTGTAGTGCAAAGCAGTATATATATAAGTTCATAGGTTCAGATGGTAAGTTTATTATAGTTTAATATAGTGTCCTTTAAGAAGTTTGATTGCTGTAAACCATTTGTTGGTGTTTTCTACTTTACATATACATATACATATACATGTATACATATGTTGATTAATGGCCAAGTGTTTTTGATTGGAGAAGCATTTTAGAAAAGCGGGTTGTAATGTTTCTGTCATACTTTTCTGTTATTAATATTTATTCTAGGTATTAGGTTTTCAGATCTGATGTTAGTTCCCAAAGTGGTGCATTTCAGGACTAAACACAAACCAGGAAAACCACAGGAAGACTGAACAAATTCAAGAAATAACAATCCTGTGCAGTACAATGAAGTGGAGACTTGCAGAGACTGGCAGAGAAATATTTTATTCAAACCAAACAGTTAAGAGCTTTCATCCTATTTTTTACAAGGACTTTATCAGAACTGACTTTACCACAGATAAAAAATTCGTTAAATATCAAAAATAAAGTAGTCATGTGCTGAAAAAGCACCAATAAATGGTGCAAAACTAAATGGGATCAATTAAGCACTTAAAAACTTTAGCTTGAGAACTGAACTAATTGAAACAGCCTCATTAAGCACAGGAAATGTTGTTGCATCTAATTTAAGTTGCCATTCTAACTCTATTTTGAACAAGTGTGCATCAGTAAAAAAACCTCTGTCATCTTTTAAAACCTGATTAAAATTTAAAACAATGATCTGGATTTGTATTAATGCGTGTATATATGGCATTTGTAGTTTTTTTGTTCCTTACATCAAGCAAATGCTCATGAATTCGAGTTTTAACTCTCTTCCTGTCACCCCCACATAAAAAGCAGGACAGAAGTCACACAGTGATTGATATACGACTCTTCTGCTTAAATAATTATAAAAGCCATTAATAAATACGGTATGATTGTTAACTTGAACATGATTTACTTTTTCAATATATGGGCATGAAGAACAAAAGTTACAACTATACATACCTGCAGTTTTATTCAGTGGAAAAACATCCCTTTACTAAAGGTAGCAGGCCTTTCAAGGAGCTGCTTAAAGGAGCTGTCCATCCTGAAAACAAACAAAGGCTTATCACCCGAACGGGCTCTGAGAGAACTGTCCTTACTGAAAACACTCCAGTTTCTAAACATACATTCTTTTATAGTCTTACTATCAACTGTATAAGCAATGACAAGTTCTACTAAATTTCACCTTTACAATTCCAGTCATAACATCATCATTTTGTATTAACTCTACAGAGGCAGAATGAGATAAAATAGGTTTATGAAAAACATTGTGTCTTTTAACACATACATCTGATTTTATCCCCTCTATGAAGTCAAGGGGGTAACCACATTATAAAAACATATCAGTTAAAATTTAAATTTCTGATATAAAAGTAACACCATCTGAAATCATCCTTTGCAAGACAAACCATTTTCCTTTGACAGCAGCATTATTCTGCCCCAAGGGTTTCCAACTTTGAAAATGCAAATACATAGGATCATAGGATGTTACTAGGCTAATGGCCCTGGGGCCCTTATAAGCCTAGCCAAGAGCTTATCCCAAAAGAAACCTCAGTCAGCACCTGTCACCCCTGTCAATGAGGGGCACAGGTGGAACCCCTGGGACAAATTTGTGTTTTCCCATCCACTCGTCAAAGTTGTGCTTGAAGAGAGTCAGTGAGGTACTCTGTTTGACGTATATGGGAAGTCTATTCCAGAGACAAATCTGTCTCTCCAGGAGCATTTTGTTGATGTTAGATATTAGATTCAGGCCTTTCAAGCAGAGGATGCATGAGCAGTTAGACTTATGGATATGGAGCATCTCTAGTAGGGTGGGGTCCGAGATTGCCTTGTAGGTGAGACACAGATCACTTCTGAGTAATCTGTACAATACCAAGTAGAGTGACAGTGATTTGAGCCTTTCCACATAGGATAGATTTTGGAGGCCATGGATTCTCTTTGTGAGGTATTTCTGTAGCCTTTCCAATTGGTGCAGATGTTTGGAGAGGCACATACCAAACGGGGCATTATATTCAATTATTGGTCTAATGAGGGAGGAGTATACAGAGGTAATAACCTTCTTTTTTCTGGATACAATCATTTTACTTATGAGATGAACCAAGTAAAAGGCTTTTCTGACCACTGCTGCTATATGATGATCGAATGTGAGATTGTTATCAACCTGAGTACTCAGATCTCTCACCACAGGTTATCTGCATAAGGGGTTGCCGTTGATGTGGTAATAAGTAGGGTCCATGTTTTTTCTGAAGGGTATGATGATACATTTTTTAGTGTTTAGCTTGAGGCCATGACTTTGGCACCAGTCATTAGTTGCAGTGAGACCCTCTTGCAGTATATTAACATCATTTGGGAAGTCAATGACAGCACCCAACTTACAGTCGCCAGTAAACTTGGTCAGTCATAGGCCTTTTGTCTTTGCCTGGACCTCTGAGAAGTAGATGCCAAACAGTAGGGGTCCCAGGACAGATCCCTGGTAAACTCCACTAGTGACAGGTCTGCTATCTGAGGTGGAGGTGCCTATTTTGACTTTGAGGGTCCGGTCGGTGAGACAGTTGGACACCCACCTGATGTGACAGGGATTTACACCAAGTTGTGTAAGCTTCTCCCCATTCACCCCACCCCACACCCCTTACCCCATCTTCCAACACCACTCTGAAATACTCTTCCCCCAATTTCCCATCATGTCACCAACCACACATTCCCTACTCCACCAGCCCTGCCAACTCTTGTCCCAAACACCTGGCTATCTACTCCCTAAACATGCAAAGCCTTATTAACAAAACCACAGATCTTCATGCCTGGATTACTCATGCTTCCCCTGATATTTTAACCCTATCAGAGACCAGGCTAAAACCCCATATCACTAACAATTAAATATTACCACCTGGTTATAATATCTACTGTAATGACAGACTCCCAAAAAAAAGGTGGTGGTGTTGCCATTCTCTACTCCAACAATCTTAACCTCTCACCCATAACCATCCTTACTCCCAACTTCCACCCAGCTGAGCTACTTATTATTAACTGCCACCTAAATTCCCATACAAAATTCACCATTCCCTCTCTCTCTCTCTCTCTCTCTATATATATATATATATATATATATATATATATATATATAGTTATATTATATATATATATTCCTCCAGGGAATAATATTCCCACCCTTGAGCTTATTCTGTCCTGGCTATCCCACAACATACACTATGAAACAGTCATTCTTGAGGATGTCAAATTCTGACCAGTCTAAATTATCAACTGATTCCCAACAACTCTGCATTAACTTACAAGGGTTCCTCCAACTTATCACATCTCCCACACTTATGCACAAAACCTCACCCACTAATCCTATCCTAGATTGGCTCCTCACAAACATCCCACACCTCTACACAACCCCTGCACCCTACCTGACAGCCTAAGTGATCATCTTCCCATCTACATCCAAAGATACTCTCCCCAATCACCTAAACCACACTCCTACTGAGAATGTCGTAAACTCACTAACTTTAATGCCAACATATTTAATTCCACTCTGGCTAGCATTAACTGCTCCTTCCTCTGGCAACTCTCTCTCAATGATGCTGTTCTTACATTTAATAAAATTTTCCTAGATATTCTCAACTCCCTAGCTTCTACCAGAAAAATCAGAAGTAAAGCCAATTATGCCCCCTGGCTCTCCAAAGAAACCCGGGCTGTTATGCACAAAAGAGATAGTGCTTGGAAAACCTGGGCTAAAACCAAAATACCCTCCCTCCTCCAAATCTACAAAGAGCTACATAACCTCACCAAAAAAACTAGTCAATAAAGGCAAACAAATCTTCCTACAACTCACCCCAACTTGATCAAATATCTAACCCACAAAAATTCTGGGCTACACTAAACAAGATCCTCCACCCCATCAACCCATCCACCCCCTCCCCTTTCCCAAATAATACCTCACTGGAAACTACCACCCTTCTCATCAATTTCTTCATTGATTCCATCCAAAAACTTACACATGCAAATCACAACTCTAACCCATCTCCAACCTCCCCTACCTCAACAAACAACACCCTCTTCACCCTGAGACCCAACCCCACAGCATATATTAAATCCCTCCTGCTTAAGATTAATCCCTGCTCTTCCTCTGCAGATAACCTACCACCTGTCTTTCTTAAACTAGCCATTGAAGTCATAGCCTACCCTATATCCCTGCTCATAAATAGATCCATTCAAGAAGCCACCTTCCCAGATATTTGGAAAGCCTTCTACACCATACCACTGCATAAAGGCGGTAATTCCACTGACCCATCAAACTACAGACCCATAGCCGTACTTTCCCCCCATTCGATAATACTTGAAAAGTGCATTCATACTCAACTACTTAATTTTCTCCTTTAGAAAAACCTACTAACTCACACTCAGCATGGCTTCAGACCAAACCATAGTACTTCTACTGCACTGTTAGCTTTTACTCACACAGTAGCTGAGGTCAGAGACAACAACAAACTTGTATCCTGGCTTTTCCTCGAGATCTTCAAAGCCTTTGATACTGTTTCCCACTCCTTACTCCTCTCTAAACTCAATGCTCTAAATGTCTGCTACTTTCCTTACTTGGTTTACCAGCTACCTTTCCAACAGGCCACAATCTTTCAGATGGCTCACTTTCTGCCCCTCCTATCTACCCATAAAATATGGTGTCCCCAAGGATCCATCCTAGGCCCCCTTCTGTTCAATATCTTCATAAATGACTTCCATACCTCCTGCAAACAATCCTCGCTCATCCAATATGCCAACGATTCTACACTCATCTCCATCTCCGAAAATATATCTGACCTCCACACACACACACACACACACACACACACACACACACACACACACACACACACACACAAGACTCTTTACTGTCCATAGAAATGTGGCTCACCAAAAATCAGCTCATCTTAAATCCCCAAGAAGCCAAACTCCTACTTGGCCTCTCTCTCACCATAAATCTTCCTTTCTCATCACATCCTTTGACAAGACCACCATCCAAGCCGAACCCCACACTAAGCTCCTAGACACAATTATCAATGATGAATTTAAATTTAACTTGCACATTCATCAAAATATATATATAAAAAAAAAACTAAGTCTACTATACCGAAATAAGAAATTTCTTAACTCAGATGCTAGACTCTCCCTAGCTCAGTCTCTCCTCCTTCCCTCCCTCCCTTATGTGTGCAGTCCCTATTCTCACTTCTATTCACTCCACATATTTATCTAAACTCCGACAAACTTACCACAAAGTAGCCAGATTTGCCACTAACTCTCCACACAACTCATACCACTGCTTGGCACTCAAACTCACTTAAATGTCTAGAATTCCCCCAACAACTCCAAATGTCTCAATTTCAAATCATACACTCTGTTCTATACAAACCTACTTCCTGCCTCTCTCTCTCTCCTCCCTTGTATCCTATAACATCTCAAACCACACTCTCCATACATCAAATCAACAACTCCTTGACATATATAAACCCAACAAATATTTTAGAAAACTACTTTACAAATGCAGTGTAGCCCAAGCCTGGAATAAACTCCCTTCACATATATGAACCATCCCCCATCCCAAGCACTTCAAAAAAGAGCTAAGACTACATCTACGTAACATAAAGTCTTGCCCTAGTCATGACCCTCCCTAACCCTGTACACCCTTTCATTCTCCCCCAAGCCCAAGCCTGGAATAAACTCCATTTAGCTAGGAGGCTACATCACATAGAAGTATCTCTTATCTAGCTCTACCTTAACTTTTTGACTATGATTCATCATTATTTACCTACTGCTAAAAAAGCAGATTGCTGATATTACAACAATTATCTTTTTGTGCTTGTATTTTATTTTATTCTCATTTTTCTGTACATATAATTACCTGATAATTGTATTAGTTCTTCATTTGAACTGTTTGTTTAACTGTTAACTATATTATAATTACGTTGTATCTGTAAAATCTCTGGAGCTTTTCTCCTCAGGTCTCCACTGAAAATGGGCTTCTGGCTCAGTTGGACGAACCCGGTTAACAAATGTCAAATAAATAAATAACAAATAAATAGTTCTCGATGATGCCCGAGTGGGGGATTGTGTCAAAGTCCTTGGGAAAGTCAAGGTAAGCTGTATGTACTGACTTTCCCTCATCCACAGCCTTGGTGACAGTCTCAAAGAAGTCAACCAGGTTCAACAGGCAAGATCTGCCCTTGATGAATCTGAACTGGGTGGGGTCAAGTGCTTGGAGATTGCCTATGCCCTTGTTTATGAGATCCATAATAATACTCTCCATGGCTTTACGGATTAGACGTGTCAAGCTAATGGGGTGATAATTTCCAGGGTCAGTAGTGGCACCACCTTTGTGCAAGGGGATGACAATAGCAGTTCTCCACTCTGCTGGAATGAAGCCTGTACTCAGGCTGTGGATGAATGGGGTGCTCTATGGTGAAGAAAGTTCTTGTTGGAGATGGTGCAGAATACAGCCTGGGATACTATCAGGTCCCACAGAAGCTGTGTTCTTTGCCTTGGATAGGGCCTTTAACACTTGATCTATGGAAATGTGAGGTGTAGGACAAGTATCAGGGATGTCAAAAGGGTCTTTAGGGAGGACGGGGGGGGGTGAAGTTTGCTCTGAACCTATCTGCTAGCAGGTTGGCTAAGTTCACAGGATCAGTGTAAGTAATACTAAGTACTAATTCGGAACAAACCTGGGCCTTGCAATGGAGGTTTCTGACATAACTGAAGAAGGCTTTGTGGTTTCCCTTTGTTTCAGAGGCTAGTTTTGATTTATAATTGACTTTGGAGGTTTTCACTAGTCATATAATTTGCTTGTTGAGGCTGAGGAGGGAGTTTTTCCAATTTGGAATGTATTCCTTTTTACCCTTGGACAACAGTTTCTGCCAGTTGTTGTAAATCCTGTTGATAGAGGATGTCTGTCAAACAGTCTTGTTTTCCCTGAGGAGCAGGTTTTAGTTCTGTTGGGCATGGCTGATTCCATGCAGTTGTACAGGTGCTTGCATACTGCACTGGCATACTGTTCAGCATAGTTGTCTGCATCCTCTGAGGGGGCGGTGGTGTGAAACTGCTTATAGCCTCCCTTAGGAGGGTGCAGTCAACTTTTGAGAAGTTTTTTAGTTCGATTATGGCTGGGGAGGAGTTGGGCGGGATAGCAACTTCGAGTGAGACAGTCCGATGAGCTGATCTCACCAGGGAGGAACATATTATGGGAGTGGTGCAGCAGTCACTCATGTTAGTGAGAACTAAGTCCAGAATGTTATCTCCCCTTGTGGGGGATGAGACAAGCTGGTCTAATGCATTAGAACTGATGAAGTCAAGGAATCATTGAGTGAGTGCATCAGTGCAGGAATAGTTCAACAAGTCTATGCTGGGGTAGTTGAAGTCACCAAGGATCAGGATGTTGGGGAGGTACCCTGATGGAGTCAAGTAAATCCAGGTAAGAGGAGTGGGTGTCCTGAGTCATGGAGGGAGGTCTATACCTGGCTATAACTTGGATGGGTGTCTTATCAACCATCAGTTTCACCTGGAGTAGCTCCAGTGTATCATGCTGGCAAACCAGTCTGGAGGTGTGCCTGTCCTTAATGAAGATAGAGACTCCACCACCTTTAGTCTTCCTGACCTCATTTTGGCATCAGAATGTGTGGAAAGAGGTACAGCCTGGTAAGGCAGGGGTGATCTCTGCAGCCCTGAACCAAGTTTCCATGATGGCACAGACATCGGCATCTTCCAGTGCAAGGAGAGCCTCCAGTGAGTGCATTTTTTGGTTAAGGCTCCTAGCATTAAGCAGCATGACCTTCAATTTGCTTTTTGACAGATCATTTATGTTGGAAGATTTGTCTTTGGGACATTCACTAAAAAAGGCACAAAGGGGGAGGCGAGAGGCTTGGCCAGTATCCGTAATCCCAGTGGTGACAGGTGGAGGCCATCTCTGGCAAAGCAACAAGGTCTGTCAACCATGTCATTCTAGGAGACAGATACTAGATCCTCTTGGAATGACACCAGAAACTAAGCCAATTATTGAAGTCAATTGTTTTTTGTTGATATTGTGGTATCATTCTTGGTGAAGGTGGGATGCTGCTTAGGGCTAGGGTCATACATGTCTGGGACAAGTACTCTGAGAGGTCAATCATGTCTCTTTTCATAAAGTCCAGGGAGGAACGTCTGAAGTCATACACACCAACATGGACAATGACAGAGTCATACTTGTTGTGGAGAGCCTTAAGTGTGTGCATGATGTGGTGGATTCTGACACCAGACAGACAACTGACCTTGATCTTCTCCTTGTCGAGTCTGATGAAGGGGACATCAGCATGTCTCACAATTGAGTAGCCGATGACTAGTATGTTTAGTTTATTGTTATGCCTTGTGAGCTGTGATGGTTTATTGTTTTGCCTTATTGGCTGTGTTTGTGAGACACTGGTGTGTTGTCTGCTGTGTATGATGTGCTTGGTGTTGTGTGTGGAATGTTTGTGAGTGTGTTTTGGAGGTCTTTGTTGTTTAGGTAAGCTTTATTGAGGGCCTCTGCGTAGGTGGATGTGTGTTGTGCTTGACTATGTGATGTGAGTGGTGTGGTGTTTGTGCTAGCAATCTCCTCTTTGGTCAAGAGTGCTGACTGTGGAATGACAGGGCATGGAATCTAGTTTACTGATGTAGATGCATTTCTCTCAAGAAGAACAATTATGTGCTAGGAGAAGAGGGCTGTCAGTAAACAGGAGGTGATTGCTACACTGTCTCAGTATGCTCATGTTGACCAGGCTGGCAGACGAAAGTGATGGAATTGTCCAGACATAGTTTTCCGATTACTTGGGCAGACTTATGGAGAGAGGGTTTTGATAAGGTTTTGTCCACAGGAGTGTAGACCACAAAAAAACTTCTTAAATGTAAAGTAACTGGCCTGAAGCACACATGCTAAAACTAAAACTAAGATGCTTAGAATAACAAATCAATCAGGCTACTAACAAGCAGTAATAAATGCAGCAGAATAAAAGCACTTTAAGACTTAGAAGCATGCAGTAAAAATAAGGAAATAAAGTAGGAAGAACACAGTTACAGTAAAAGCAGCTGAATAAAGTGTAAGCATGTTTTTTTTTTCTTTGTGGAAAGGGAGGAAGCAGAAGATAATTCAAGATTAAGAAACTAAGGGGGTTGAGCTTCTCAAATGCTCTCTCTGTACTCATAGACTGTACTCAGAGATGAGATGGGACAGGGAAGAGTGTCCAAAATTAAAGAAGCAAGTGAGTAGTCCTTCCCAAATTATCTCATTGTACTCAGCTGAATGAGCAAATGAGATGGGAAAAGGAGTAACCAAAATCAAACTTACAGCAGGGGTGGGCAATTCCAATGCTACCAAATTTAACAGTACACCACTTGGGAGGGAGGCTGGCAACAAACAATGCAGACACACAGAGGCCAGCAATAAACAAGGAAACAAATATATAAATACAGTACACTGCAAAAAAGTATATTTATTTCAGTTAGGTATATCAGATGGTTATAGAATCCAAGACAGTCAGGTAAATAGCTCTGCTATATCAGTTCTGCACAATTTCACAGAAGTGTAAGACTTCTGAACTAGAAGTACAACAGAGACAACATGCCTCATGCAATCAGATAAACACAGAGGTATTGGCCAATAGTTAACACCTTAGGTGGGCTGACTCTACAGAAAGCAAAGCGATCCTCACCCGAAAGTAACTACTTAATTATTTGATAAAGTTCTTTTTTCTGAACACATTGGATTCACATTGTTCACTGACTACATTTTCAATCAACTGTACATCTAAATAATTGATCTTATTAGGATCAAAGTGCCAAGTGAACTTTAAGAATTCACAAGTGTTGTTAATATAATCTAAAAAGTCTGTTAACTTAGACTCAGTATCATGCCATAAAACATAGATGTCATCCAGATAATGGCAATAAAAACTCCAGCTGCTACAGAATTGACTGGCAAACAAAAATTCTTTCTCCCAGTATGCCATAACTAAATTTGCAAAGCTTGAGGCACAGGCAGCGCCCATCGCCACACCCGTGCTTTGTTTTGTAATAAACATCATCAAACATTACAAAATTGTTTTTAAGGACTAACTCCATCAGACAGATGAGCAAATTAATCTTGTTATTACTTAATATTCCTATATGGTGCAGCATATCATTAAACCATATTAGGCCTTCATCTTGTAGAATTATTGAAAATAAGTTTGTAACATCAATAGTCAAAAAGATTCCATTGGGAAGAAACTTTAATTTATTTATTTATTTTAGCCAAAAATCCCAGGATTCCCTGCATATTTGTGGAATACTGTCCACACTTACTTTCAACATGCTATCAATAAATTTGGCAATGAAGTAGGTTTTTGATATGCTGCTATCAACACTTGGCCTGAAAGGGGCATATTAATGCACTTGTGTATCTTTGGTAAGCCAAAAATAATAGCCACCGCTAGTGTATCATTTTGTATGAAATTAAATTATTTTTCATTCAACTGCTCCTGCATGAGCATATCATAAACTATAATATCAATTTTTCTATAGGTAGTTACAATCTCATTTTTACTAACCATCACATAGCCATCACCACTTAATAATGTTAGCATATTTTTTCTATATTGCTGTTTTTCAATTATCACCACTCATTCCTTTGACAGGTGTCATTATTCTTAAGTTAGAATCATCAGTAATTTCTTTAAAAGCAGCTTTTTCTTCTCTACCAAGATTGTAAAAATGGTTGTTACAAGTTTTTTTCAACAAATTTCTTATTCTGTTTCTACAATTTTACATACATTGTTCAAGGGTGAATTAAAACAACTGTTTCTTCTAAACTCACACACAGGGTTAGAGTCATTCACTAGGAACCAAAGAGCCAGATTCAACTTTCATGTGAACAATTTTACATCAATTAATGTTTTAACAACATCAGCCCTCCTAGTAGGAACAAAGGACAGGCCTTTGGATAGAACATTTGCATGACCAATATTAATGTTCCTACTGGAAAAAATTATAGACACTGAAATTAACTAAGTAATTCTTAATAATATTAACATTGTCAACATCTCTAACGTCAGTCATTTCCTGAAATTGTTCTTGTTCCAGTAACCTCATTTGAGTCTGGCCCCTCTCTATATATATTAGTCGCTGCCCTGCTGAACATTCTCTTGTTGTTGTCTTGTCCGAACCCTTTTAGACCATCTTAATACTAAAGGGTTTGACTCATTCACTTGGGGGGTAACCATATCATCCATCTGTGCCCTATTAATACCCTGGTGTAGTGTAGAAATTTGGACACCATTACCAACTAATGGTCTTCAATAAGCCTCCCCTCTTGGAAAGTTTTCTTTGATAAATTTGTTGACATGAATGGTTGACCTGGTTTAAGATGTTATTGTAGTTACTATAATAATGTTCACATAATAAATCACCCATAATAGAGTGGTTCAAAGAATCAAGTTCATTAGAGAGCTGTTCTTTCATAATATTGTTATGTTTAATAATAACTTTGAGCAACTCAGAACCAGCTCTGTAAAAAGCTGCTACTAAATGTTTGTAATAGTCAGTGTCAGCATTTACACCATTGGGAATCTTCCAAAAACACAAACCTTTAGGTATAGCATTAGTTTAGAGATTCTTTTGTAAGTAACTATATTGTCTAACTGTAGTTTTTTAAAATGTAGCAACAGTTTATCAAATAAAGAAAGTTGTTGTTACATACATACATACATACAAATATTTCAACCGTGGCCATTAATGCCCTTCTAGCTTGCCAAACTACCAAAACACTTGTTCCCATAATAAGTCTCCAGGCTGTTCTTAAAAATATCTAAACTAGTACTTGCTTTAATGTAATTTGGTAGTCTGTTCCATGCATCAGCTACTCTGTCAGAGAGCAAATTAGTACACTTCTTCTTCCTACAGAATCTTTTACATAGGTTATCTGATGATTCTCTAGTACTATTTGATAACGAAAAACATATCCAGAGGTTGTTGTCTCTAAATGCCCTATATAGCCAATAACCACAGATAAAACCAGTAACATAAAGAAAATGAACACTGGCCAGTGAACTGGATACAAAGTTTAATTAGCACTTTCGTCTATTACACTTGAAGTCTTCAGATTAAAACAAAAGTTTCTCATACATCACTTTCTTTTATAGCCAGGCTTAATCACATGTCATTAAAGCAAAATACATCTAAAAATTGTTTTTGTTGTTATTGTGCACAATTGCATTTCACCTTTTTCAAATGATTTAAATAAGTTAAAAGTATGATTCCTTTTTACATGTTATAAATATTATATCAGCAAACATATCGAAATAAAATAACTACATTTTCACATGAATGCATCATACATTTAGAATAGGCAGATTTTTTACTGTATTGCCACAAAAATATATGTATGTGTTATACATACAAATGTACCCACCCCCTAAAAATATAATTCAGCTTTTAATTTTAAATAGCTGGAAAGGGATACTACATTGTTCAATCCAGCCGGGTTGGTGGCATCCACCCTAAGCTGCCACATGAATTCTTTGAATTCTAGAAACAGTTCCTTAGAACCATCCCTGCTATCACATACTACCTGATTAATTGCTACAAATTTGAACTTATGGTCAAGATTCAAAATGGTGCGTACAGCCAGTACATTCTTTTTATTACCCTTCCTGATGTCATACATGTGTTGATAAATGCAAACTTTAAATGCTTTTTTGGTCTTCCCTATATAAAAACTTTCACAGTCTTGACATAAGGCAACATATACAATGTGTGTGCTGTTACAGTTCAATTTATAATTAAGTTGAACTGTACCATATCTAGGAATAAAAACCTTTTCTGTTTCTAATACACTGACACATTGGTTACAATGTCCACATTTTAACATCTCAACCTTCTTGTAGCTTTTGTTCCCCTCCTTATTTCTTTCCAACAAGTCTTTAACACATGCATCTTTTTTATATATGACACATAGTCTATCACCTACATTTTTAAGGACTTCTTTATCACTCTTAAATATGAAGCAGTCTTTTTTTCAAATGTCTTTTATATCATAGAACTGTAGGTTATAAGTTAAAATAAAAGCCCTGTTAAACTCATTGGTGTTCCTTGACCCCATATCAATGTAATTTATATTGCTGTTGTTACTTTCCTCTGAACCCAACAGAGGGAAAAAAATGTCCATTGACTCTTTTTTCAGTGACCTCACACAAAACCAGTTCAATTAAGCTATTGGGGTACCGTCTTCTTAATAGCATACCCTTAACTTTTCCCTTTCTTCAACAAACGTTTCTAGGTCACTGACCATTCGTGCTAAATGCACACATTGGCCCTTAACCAAAGATCTTTTTTAAAATCAGGGTGCCCACTTTCAAAGTGTAGAAGAGTGTTAGAATATGTGGGCTTTCTGTCAATAGTGGTGGTAAACTTTTTCAATGAATCATCTTTAGTAATAAAAATGTCCAAAAAATTCATTCTGTTACTATGTTGTTCCATGGTGAAGCTCAAAAAGCGAGTGTTCATATTTACATATTCAAAAACTGATTTAGCTCTAACTCATTCGCTGCCCAAAAGATGAGTATGTCATCAAGGAATCTTCCATAAAACAAACATTGTTTAAACCATTGACAAGTAAAAACTTGTGTCAACTCCCACTGGGCTAATACTGTATTTGCAAACAGGGGGGCACATGCCTCCCCCATTGCTACACCTGTAGTTTGCTTAAAGATCTGGTTCTCAAAAATTAAATGCCCTATATACCTGAATAAGATCTCCTCTTAGATATATATGGGACACTGTACAAGTTCAGATATGTTAGTCTTTCATAACTTAAATTTTCACATCCATGGATGCCCTTGGTATATTTCCACTGTAATCTTTCCAGTTTACTCATGCTTGTTTTCTTATAAGGTTTCCATATTGTTATTCCATACTCAAGTCTGGGTCTAATGTAACTAACAGACTTCATTATTTTTGATTTCCTAGACTTTATAAATCTTTTTATACAACCTATAGTTCTATAACTATCATTAACCAATTGGTTGATATGATTACAAAAAACTCATAGCTGTATCTACCCATATACCCAGGTCTTTAAATGAGTCTACAGTTTCAATCACTGTTTGCTGCATTGAATATTCACCTTTCAAATTATGTCTCCCAAATCTCATACTGTTGTTGTACAGTACATTTATTTTTATCAGAAGAAGAAGTAACTGATGGCGGAGAACCAAAATCAAACTGGTCAATTTTCCAAGCCTGAAAGTCCAAGTCAGCCAGAGTACTTCCATTATTACTGGAGGCTGAGTTAGCATCCGCTGTAACCAGAGGGGGATCAAACAAAGGATGAGAAAGTAATGTAACCTGGGTTAATGGAAAGCCAAGACTGATGACACTCCTGCCAGCACTTGTATTTGATTCAAAAGGCCCATCTTTTTCAAGGGCCATGTACTGAGTCATTCATTTTACCAAAATAGTCAAGTCGCCTATTAGTTTCCTGCTCTCGGTATTGTGAAGGAACCCATCGCTTACTCCATCTCCAGAACTGGAAGACATGACAAAAACAGGAAGACTGAACAATCCCAAGAAATAACAATCCTGCTACAGTAAAATGATGTGGAGACTTGCAGAGACTTGTAGAAGAAATACTTTATTCAAACCAAACAGTTAAGCAGCTTCATCCTACTTTTTACAAAGACTTCATCAAAACTGATTTTAATGCAGGCAAAAAAATTCTTTAAATGCCAAAAATAAAATAGTCATGTGCTGAAAAAGTACCAGTCAATGGCACTAACCTAAACGGGCTCAATTAGCCACTTAAACACTTTAGCTTGAGAACTGAACTAATTGAAAACAGCCTCATTAAAACCAGGAAATGTTATTGCATCTAATTTAAGTTGTTATTCTAACTCTCTTTTGAACAAATGTGCATCATTAAAAAAAAACACTGTCATCTTTTAAAACCTGATCAATGACTAAAAATTTAAAACAATAATCGGGATTTGTATTAATGTGTCTATATATGGCATTTGTAATTTTTTTGTTCCTTACATCAAGCAGATGCTCATGAATTTGAATTTTAAACTCTCTTCCTATCACCCCCAGATAAAATGCAGGACAGAAGTCTTGCAGTGCTAAATATATGACTCTCCTGCTTAAACAATTATAAAAGCCATTAATAAATACTGTATGACTGATTTACTTTTCTAAATATGCGGGCATGAAGAACAAAAGCCAAAATTATACATACCTGCAGTTTTTTCAGTGGAAAAAAATCCCTTTACTAAAGTTACCAGGCCTTTCAAAAAGCTGCTTAAAGGAGCTGCCCCTCCTTAAAACAAACAAAGGCTTATCACACAACTGATGCACATTTGTTCAAAAGAGTCTCTGCAAGTCTTCACATCATTTTACTGCTGCAGGATTGTTATTTTTTGCATTCCAGGACTACACTTTGAAGGAGATCCAGATCAGACAGTGACTGAATCTGATAGATCAGAGGTAAACATTTTCATAACCTATATAAAAAAAACAGAATGTAATGATAGCTCCTGAAACCTTTCTGAAGAAATTCAAAATTTTCCAGTACTAAGATTTTTATAGGGCTCCCTACTGAAATGTCATCACTCATAATAGGTTCATAGGTGTTTACTAGGCTAATGACCACAAGGGACTTTTTAAGCCTAGCCATGCATCCCGAATAAGCTCATAGGTGGTTACTAGGCTATTGACCCAAAGGTCTTTATAAGCCTAGCCATGTGTACCAAATATAATACTAGAGAAACACAATATAAAGGATCTTGCCTAAACCTGAGATCTTAGATAGCAATGACTGCCCATACCTAGAAGGGTCATAGGTGAAATCCCCAGCAGGAATTTATGGTTCCCCATCCAGTCATCCATGCTACACTTAAACAGGGTCAAACAGGGTTTTTTTATGTGAACTGGTAACCTCTTCCAGAGGAGCAGCAACACCTGAGAGACATAGCTGTCTCTCCACCAGGTCCTACTTATGTCGCAGGCCAGGTTAAGGTCCCTGGAGTGGGTGACCATTGTCCCATTTGACTTGCAGATGTGAAGCATTTCCATTATATTTGGACTGGAGATTGCACTGTAGCCAAGCACAAGTCTTCTCATAGTAGTCTGTATGCTACTGAGTACAGTGACAGTGACTTCACTCTGTCAATATATGACATGTGCTAGAGACCCTGAATTTTCTTGGTTAGAAATCTCTGAGGTCTCTCATGTTGCTGCAGGTGCCTGCCAAGGTACATACCAAAGGGAGCATTGTACTCAATTATCAGCCTGATATGGACTGAGTACATCAAGGATTGAGGGTATGCCTTTGCTAAAGACGTGTGACGTAGAATGTCTTCATTACCACAGTAGACACATGGTGGTCAAAGTTACACTGCAGTCAACTTGCATTCCCAAGCCTGTCACTACTAAGTTGTTATTTAGGGTATTATTATTGGGTCTATATTACATTCTAGAAAGCCGACAATGTAGAATCTGACATTGTCGACACGAGAATAGCAAAACTGCAAAACATCGAACAAGTAAATGGGAATCTCCATAAGGGGAGACTTCCATTTACTTCAATGTAGTGCAGTCTTGAAGTTAGTATATTTAAGTAGCGGGGGGTGTGGGGCACCGTTTAGATTTTTTTTTTTAAACTAAAAGGCTTCGGTGATATAGTACATTCAAATCCAATAACTGTAGAGTACTTTATTAATAAAAATAAATATAAATAACATCAAGCACTTTCATTTCCTTAATAGGAGACTTTATCAAGATAAAGCATGCCCCCAAATCCATTCCCTTTATATACATAAAGGTTAACAAGTGTTGTATCCATGCACCAATCACATTAATTGTCGCTCATAATTAATAAAACATGAGGTGCAGTTGTTTAAAGATATATATATAAAAACTTTTTAACCATAAGAAAAAAGTCCTTCTGGCTTACAATATATAAGATGTAAAACATTTATATTGTAGTGCCATACATTCATAAAACTTGTGTGCTCCTCCAAGCTGTAACCTAATTTAAATTGTTAAAGCATTAAAAATAATGAAAAAATATTGAAAAAATAGAGAAAAAATATTTTTCATTGCTACAGAACCAGTTTAAAACCATTGTATCTGTATGCATATAATAATAAATGCAAGGTATAAGTCTATGAATAATTAATATAAAATGTGTAGACATAAATATATATATATATATATATATATATATATATATATATATATATATATATATATATATATATATATTAATATTAATATGAATATATAATTGTAGCTATAAATATAAATAAATATAAATAGATAAATATGTGTCTAAAATATATAGGTGAGGGTCATAAGATATAAAAAAGCATGTGTAAATGTTAAAATATAACATAGTATGTTTCAGCTAAAAACTTGTGGATAAGTAATATGCTTTGAAATAAAAGTGTAAGTAAAAATGCAACTATAATAGATGTTCCTATGAGAGGTTTCACACACCTTTTAGGCACTGTTTGTACATGATATATACTATACATATTATATGTTACCTATTCAACTATTATAAACATAAATTTCACCTTTCCAAGGCTTTCCATTTCAAAAAACAAGTAATTGAAATAGACTCATTCAGACCCTGCCATTGAGTGACATTCATTCTCAATTGCCATAATGCCTCATTCCTTTCTAAATACAATGGCCATGGTCCACCTCTTGGATTGTGCTTGGGGGAATTTTAACTGACAAAATGTTAAGGGCTGCTATCACTTTGATACATAAGTATGTGCTAGAGGCTGAGGGCGGTGAGGAGGATGATACTGACAACCGTCCCAGACTGAGGAGGAGGAGAGTAGTGTTCAGACCCAGGGTAACCTACCAGGGGCTACATGATCTGGACATACTAGAGTGCTACAGGGTGGACAGGGACTTACTTCAGCAACTCATCGAACTGTGCCAGCCTCACCTCAGACCCAGAGCCAACAGAGGGGAACCCATCCCAGTTGAAACCAAGGAATGTGTAGCCTTAAGAATGCTAGCTACAGGTAGCTTCCAAAGATATACTGGAGACATCATGGGAGTCTCACAGACATCTGCATCCAGAGTACTCCACCAGTTTCTGGATGTCATGCAAACACATGCTGGTAAGCACATATACTTCCGCAGCACCTGTGAGGAGAGGACCAGCAATATGCGTCTCTTCCATTGTGTAGCAGACTACCCAGAGGTACTGGGTGCCATAGACTGCATGCACATCCACATCAAGGCACCATCTGGTGAAGAGGGTAGAGTCTATGTCAACCGCAAGGGCTATCATGCCATCAACTGCCAGGGCATGTGCAATGCCCAAGTCATTATCATGGATGTGTGTGCTGGCAGCCCTGGTAGTTATCACGATTCCCACATCTGGCATGCCTCACAGCTGTACCAGACATTTGCCAGGGGGAACATTCCATATGGTCATCTGGTGGAGTATGCTGGCTATGCACTGGAGCTGTGGATGATGACACCCATCAGAAATGCACACACACACACACACACACACACACACACACACACACACACACACACACACACACACACACACACACACACACACACACACACACACACACACAAACACACACACACACTGAAGAACACCATAATGAGGCACATGCACAAACTAGGAACATTATAGAGAATGTGTTTGGGATGCTCATGTCATGGTTCCACTGCCTTGACATATCTGCTGGAGCCCTGCAGCACTCTCCAGCCACATGTGCACATATGTTCATAGTATGTGCCATGCTACACAATATGATCCTGCTTAAACAGCTGTGTCAAGAACATCACAGAGAAGAGCCATACAGCCCCCCCCCCACCATTGCCAAGGCCCCCACAAGCACAGGGGGACTTGGAGGAGGAACCCCCTGAGCCTGCTCCTGTAGGCAGATGGAGGCATGCCCAGTATGCCCAGGTCTTAACAAAGAGGCAATGCATAGCATACACACTGACACTGTATGGACCCAGGGAATGACACTTCTCTCTAACTCTCACGCACAGTAAAGTGGATTCCACACACATCACACTACCTGTATCTTACCATGTATAGGCTGTGTACTGCATGCATCCAACAGACCCAGCCCTCAAGCACTGTCCTCACAACTGCCACAGGCACAAGGTAAGTCAGTATTCTTAACAATAAATGAATGGAGTAATACGTTGTGATAGCATAGCTATGGTATCGCTGCATGCATGCAAGGGAATGGTGGGGGGGGGGCTACCAGGATAGCAGCAGATAACTGACAGCTATGTGGGAAAATAGGAAATGTCTTCCCAATACTGGCTTCCCCAGAGAATGCAGTAGTCCCCTAGGTGACAAACCTCACTGCAGTATATGTGGGGGGGGGCTAACAAACTGGGGGGTCATAGGTCACATGCATGGATGTCAATGTGGCAGTCCCATACTCACCCCTCAGCCTCACCCAGCAAGTCAGCTGTAGAAACCATAAAGAAATGTCTGACAAAGGCCTGCAAATGGGGACAATGATGAAATATTCCCATATAGACTTACACAGTGATATCACAGCAGGTCTTGCAGTTGCAGTAAGACTCTGAAGGGCAAGAAGTCTGAAATCCAAATTTCTGCCATTACAATCTAACCTATGGTCTTTAGTGATATGCCTGTAGCCTCCAAAACAGGCACAATGTTATGTTAAATGGAACCAAAATGTAAAGGGACCATCAGCACAGTCTGTGCAAATGTGGACATGTGCAGGTGTGCCCACCCACACACCCATGTTCCCATATAAATGCAGTAACAGTAATGTTTGTATGGTATTAGCAGCAGAGCACACATTCCCAGGGCTGTCCCAATCAACTTGATAACTTGTTGATGCCCATGATATGCAGGGGTCAATGAGCTATGTATATGTGTAGTCAATATTGTCAGTATGTGGCCTGCACTTATTCCTGGTTGTCGTGTCTTAGTGGCTAGGTACAGTACTGTGGTTGACAGGGTCCATATTCCAAGAACTGCAGTGTCATCTATTCTGCATGTCAAATACAGCTACGGTAGGAGTTGTACACACTTTCCAGATATCAATATCTGTTATTGCAGGAAAGCTGGATGGGTCAGGGACAGGAGGCCACACATATGGATAGTACACAGCTCAGAGTAATCTACACAGTGCTTAGCATACCCCTCAACTGTACAGACTTTTTGCAGAATGTCTAGAGGTTTGCATCATATTTATGGTCTCTTTATCATGAAATTGTGTTTTTCTGGCAAATCACTGGCAAATCACAAAAGATTAAAGTCAGAAAATGATGACTGATTGTAGTTTCAGACTTCATACCCTTTAGGAAAATGCATGCTAATGCAAAACCTCTTATTGTATCACCTATCTAGGTTTGTAAGGCCAGTAGTTAACAATGGTCCCTATATGTAGGCCTTTGTCCCCAAATTACTTATGGCATTGTCCAGATGTCTGGATCTAAAAAGACGGGAGGTTTGGTGTCTAGTAGGACAGCAGGTACCTGAAGGTAAGTGCACTGCCAGGTTATAAAAGGCTGCCAATTTACTGTGCCAGCATTGGCAACATGTCTGGGTCCTACCTTCTAGGTTACAGATATACCAAAACCACCAATTCGAGGAAACTCCAAAAAACAAAAACCTTGTACAGCAGAAATCAGCAGAAAGAATGCACCGCTATATTAGCTTCCACTCAGTTTATTAGCCACTTTCATCAAAAAGACTTCATCAGAATACAAAATCCTAAAAGTTTTACTCAGCTTAAATAATCACACCATGGTCACATTAATACATTTCAATTACACAATAAAACAATTTATCAACCTCTTAAAGCACTAAAAACACATAAGTATTACATCTTAAATACGTCATAGCTTTTCTATATATACACTTTATTTAGTGTTTTATTTATTTATTTATTTATTTTTTTTTTTTGCGTAACAGCGATTTTTTCCCTGGGAAAAAAATCGCTGTTCCATGTCTTTGCTGTTTAGTGGTGTCGACCTTTCAAGTTCGATGAAAGAGCCTTCTCTCTTTTCATTGTTCAATAACGTAACATAGACCCTGTAGCAACAGTGAGCAAACTGAATTAAACAATTTAACTAATAAAAATGCTCAACCTTCAATCAGATGAGTTCTAACTGCACTCTCCTGTCACAAGGGTGCAGGAGGGCCCTCTCCAACAAAATATAGCCTGGTTTAGTGCTCAATTTACCAAACAGAACCAGATTCAAAAAGTCAGTAAGAGCAGTTTTAAAAAATCAGCAATATAGCAAGCATACATTTTAAAAGTGAAAATTACAGTATACAATTGTACTTATAGTTAGCAGAATGCAAAATATTCTTGGATTGCACAGATGAATACAGCAGAACAGCAATGTAAAATGCTGACAGCAGAACAGCAATGCCAAATGCTGACAGATCAAAACAAAAAAAAACAATGAAACTGTAAGAGAATAGTGGATCTTGAACATTGCTCTTCTTTAAACTCATTCCAAGAAATGTCCATCTTGGCCTTGATGTATACAAGTCCATTTTTCCAGCCATTCAGTCTCTGTATTTTGGGACTCCTTCATGTGGGTCCTGACATTTCAAATTCTTACCTTTTTCCTAACAATTAATTGTACCTTTTCCAGTTCTTTAAAGGTCACTTGTTTGAAAGCTACTAAATATAGTTCACTTCAGTGATGGGTTAGATCAGGGTTGTACAAATCTGTACAATGACTTCCCTGAGGTGGTAAGTCATGCCTTTTAGAATTATATGGGCTACAGAATATGTCTTTCTGACTTTGGCAGATACACCAATCAAAGTTTAGATTTTGTCTACTACTGTTCATAGATCTATAATAAAGGTGAAATTTTTATGGTCTGATAATTTGTTTGTTATAGTCAGTCTTTATATACTTTTAGTCTCATGATGCCACATTTACTGGCATTAAAGGTAAGACCATTGCAAGTACATTTGGTGTATATATTTATAGTCCATTTTGGAGAACTCCATCATCTTTCATTGAAGTAATTATATTAGTGGTTTACAGTCAGCATTGTGGTTATCCACAGCTTATTTCCACTTTTAAGTTTGGGAAGAATAACCCAAAAAAGTACATTTGTGTAAGATAACAGTCTAAATTAGTTGATGATATCTACAATACACATGAAGGTATGTAGTCTATGCTTCAAATTATTTTTATTAGAACAGGAAAATATGTGAAAATGTCTACCAGAGAGGGGACAAAAGGATGGCTCTGTTTGGATATATTGGAGATAAAAACTGCACAGCACTGAATGAACAAGGGAAATGAAACTGTAAGAACTTATTCTTGGAATTTTCATCATACAGCAGCTTGCAAGACACAATTATCCTATATAAATAACATTCTCATAGCTGAATTCTTGGTATGGGCCTAAAAATTACCTCTATCATCATTTGGCAGATGTTTTTTAGAAAATTATTTGTTGGGTGGGTGGTGCCATACAATATGCATTCAAAGTTAGGTTGTCAGATGAGCCCTATCTGATGCACATTGTGATGCTCGCTAGAATCACTCTGATTCAGTGGTAAGCCCATCTCTCCTAAATGGTTTCATTTTGGCCTTGCAATAGTCATTTAAAGCTGTATAAGTTTGGTTGTCTGATCCAAAAATGAGTGTAGTGGTGGAAAGGTTTCAGGTGGACAAAGTAGCTGCTGGCTAAACTGGCCACACTTGCAGTTGCAGGCTGAACTGGTTAAGGCTTATCAGTGGATCACAAAACTGGTATTAAAAGCATGCACCAATAAAATAGCACAGGCCATACCTCATTTCATTATAAACCATCTCAAGAGGATAACCAACAGAATCTTGAATTGACAAGAACTTCTTGGAATAATTTGGAAGTCAGAACTGCAGCAAAATTCTGAGCCTTGGATCACTCATAAGCTTCATCTTTTTCAATAGGAAAGCATGTATTCATCCTTTTTATTGCCTGCCATCAAAATTAAACTGGGTAAATGATGACAGTTTAGAAGAGGCTTGACATAGTGATAAGCAGAATGACCCCCTCATAAAAAGCCACAGGCTACATGCTCGATATACAACAAAAGAAATATGGAAGAGTTTTGTATATGGTAAGGAAAACTGCTGCATCCAATTCATGCATGGTACAGAACACTGCAACATCAGTATCAGATATGGTAGGAGAAACTGCAGAATCTATTTCAAATACAGAATGGGAAACTGCTGCATGCATTTCATATATAACTGAAAAACTGTTGTATCCATTGCAGATATGGGTCAGGAAATTGCTGCATCCATTTTGGCTATAGTATGGGAAATTGCTCTGTATCCATTTCATACATGGTAATGGAAACTACTGCAACTGTTTCAGAAATAGTACAGGGAACTGTTGAATCCACTACTGATATAGTATGGAAAACTGTAGCATCCATTTGATACATGGCAAGATGACTGCTGCATCCATGCAAATGCATAAAGCTGCTCCTGTCAGTACAGTATTGTAATATTAAGCAGCTTGACTGTCTTAACATTTCAAGGTAGTAGTCCCAAATGAAATGGGGCAACCACAGAGTCATGTGATAAAGTGGTGAGCCTCAGGAAATCTTTCCTTGAGAGTGATCCACATTAGTATTGAAAACTCCTTCAAAAAAATGCAGGTGGGAGTTTGGCTACTAAGGATTCCTTCACAGTGGAGCAGAATGTATACACTTGTTCTATAAAACCTCAGATTCTTTTAGAAAGGAACAGAATAAGTAAGCAGATGTTGGATCATTATGGATCCCCTTAAAAACAAGTGGGATAGGTAAGGGTGGAATAGGTAATGGGGGAGGCATAGTTTATTCCTTTGAAAAGATATGAATACTTAATTGGGTCCTGAGGAAGTAGCTGATTGAAAAAGTTATAAGAACTGAACAGTACAGTGGATAGAGAAAGTGACATTTCCTAATGAACAAGTGACTCCTTTGTGATATACCCGTAA
Organism: Protopterus annectens; assembly: GCF_019279795.1. Classification (NCBI taxonomy): domain Eukaryota; kingdom Metazoa; phylum Chordata; order Ceratodontiformes; family Protopteridae; genus Protopterus; species Protopterus annectens. The sequence continues at coordinate 111,680,794 of NC_056744.1, forward strand.
AAGTGCAATAAAAAATAATAAACACTGGACCATGAACAGCAGGCATACTTAGAAATATCATTTAAAAACATTTCTGTATGGAGGAAATCACCACCATTTCCATACTTTCATCACTTATCTGACATTGGTGCATCTTGGGAAAAGAGAATTCCCCAGGATACTGCAGGTTAAATCTTCTAGTAGAAAAACACCTTTCAGACATTTGTGATAGCACAAAAGTGATTTTCACATATGTGCTACAAACAAGCCTGCTACCCAAAAAAGCAGTCCTAACAGAAAGTAAAAGAACTGAGAAATTGCTAAACTTGGGTTAACCAGTTTTTTATAGGTACGGATATAAAACGGGCCAAGTGGACCTCATCTGCTGTCAAAAGCTGTGATTCTGAATTAGAACCTGATTACACTTTGTCACAAAACTAAAGGTGAAAACCTTTGTCATGCAGATGCTGCTTCCTAATGAACTGAATAATCGTTTCACTCCTACTTTTGTCTGGAACAGCTCATATTTACAGGAATATGATGAGAAGAAATGTTACTGACACAGACCCCATTTTCTGTCCTCCCTATCATCTTTTATCCTACTTGAATGCACACTACATAGCCCTATAATCTATCCCCTCTGGTACTTATTAAGAGTTTCACCATCAATAATGCAATTGTTACTGTCTCTGTATTGCTGGTATGATTACTACTTTTTAAATTGTACACCCCCTTCTCCATCTTCTTTGGAGACAATCTGCAAGCATCTACCCAGGCTACGTTTCTCCTTATGCTTGTTTATGTATGCTTGTTCTACCATTCCTGACCCAAATAAATCAAACTTATCTTCCCGCAGAAGATGAATTCCTTTCAGTGCTATCAGTGATGCGACCCATGTCTGCCAGTGAATTCAGGTGACTGGTGGTTTGTCAAAGGCAGAGAGGGGCTAAACATCAAGTGACAGCTTTTATTCATGCAGGAGAGGAGGCAGTGACCATTACAAATGAAAACCAAAGTAGAAACTAGATGCAGTGTGGACCACCACTTAAAGGCTAGAAAACACCAGAGTTCATGTACCTTCTGCCTTCATCTAATGGGAACAAAGTTCAGGTTCCTCCTAGAGATGATTCCATATTATGGACTTAATGTTCATTCCTCCATTCCATTTTTATTTATTTATTTTATTTTATTTTACATTTGTTAACCGGTAAAGTCCGACTGGATACAGGTCTATTTTCAGCGGAGGCCCGGGGAGAAAAGCTTGAAATGTACATAAGTATAAATTCAGTGAAATTATTACAGTGAATTATCACAAAATTGTCATTTGTTTAGCAATATATACACACAAGTTCACGATTTTTCTCAAATACACACAGGAAATAGTTAGAAATTATTAGCTGAGTAGGAAATAGTTAGAGATTACATCTGATAAGGGAAACACATACATTTACAGCAGTTAATATACATGCTTGAGACAAGATATCATCCTTACTTTAATTCTTTCCAGTAGGTGAGAGACATACAAAATTCTAAACAGTTAGAGGATCAGAGTTTCATAATAAGGTTATCATTTATAGTTGATGTTTGAGTGGGGGTTAGTCAGGGTTTGTACAGGGACAAAGCCAATGCATTCTTAGGTGTTTCTTAAGGGATATTTTGAATTGGGATAAGGAGGGAACTGTAGTAAGTTCTGCAGGAAGTAAGTTCCAGATTTTACCAGCAGAGTTGGAGAATAGTGATTCACCAGTTGAATTGTTGCCTTTAACAGTTTGTACTAGCATTCTGTTGGAAGAGTTGATGGCTTTTAGGTTACTGAAGGAGGTGATAATATTTTTCAGTATGGGTGTATTGTCTGATTGGTAGAGAATTTTGTGAACAACTATAAGCTGGTTATACTGAAGTTGATATGGTAGTACTAGCCAGGCTAACGATTTAAGGTTTTGACAGTGATGGGTTCTGTAAGCTGATCCTGTGGCAAATCTGGCAATATTATTGTAGCAGCTAGTAAATTTATATTGAGGTCTGATTTGCTTAGGTTTATGAAGATGGGTGAGGCATAAAGAAGGGTTGATAGCAAATGTGTACGGGCAATAACAGTCCTAGCAGATGGGGTTAGGAATTGTTTAATCTTGTATAAAGAGCCTAGTTTCTTTTTAACTGTATTAATAGTTTTGTCTATGTGAGCATCAAACTTAAGGTTGTTGTCGATGATTACTCCCAGTAATTTAGTACAAGTTTCTGGGGAAATTATGGTGCCATTGTTAGATGTCATGGTAAGAGGTGTTTGCGGGTGGGGGAGAAGAGTGACAGTTTGGTTTTATTTGGGTTTAATAGTAGACGACGACCAGTGAGCCAGTTCTCTACTTTTTTGAAAGTGATTTGGGATAAAGATTGTAAGTCTGTGGGGGAGGTGGCAGAGCAGATTAGGGTGGAGTCATCTGCATACTGAATACATGTTGCATCTGGGATGACTTTGTGCAGGTCATTAATGAAGATGGAGAATAGGAGGGGTCCTAATATAGATCCCTGGGGAACTCCAAGGGTGATTGGTAAAAGGGAAAATAGGTTATCTTTCCATAGTGCAGCTTATTGTCTGCCACTTAGATAAGAATGAAACCAGCTAATTGCTAGGTTATCTATGGAGAGCGATTTTAGTGTCTCTAAGAGTAACTGGTAGTTTACCATGTCAAATGCCTTGGATAGGTCTAGGATGAGGGTTGAAGAGAGCTTGTTGTCGTTACGGTTTTGATTTATTGTGTAAGAAAAGGAGAGAAGGGCTGAGGTTGTACTATGGCAAGGTCTAAATCTGTACTGGGAGGGGGCTAGGAGAGTGTTCTGATTAAGATAGGCTAGAAATTGCTTATGGATACATTTTTCCATTATTTTAGCCAAGCGAGACAGGAGACCATTAGTATCACTAAGAAGTGGCAGTTATTGGTAATCTGCTTAGAGGTCCTAGCCTGAAGTTAAACCTGTGCATCTGGTGGTTACAAATAAAGGTACAGTAGAACACATATTGTGAGCTAATGATCACAAGGGGAAAACCATTTGAAATAATAATGAAAGCAAACTGATCACCATTGTCATTATAGTAACTGTGTTAACAACAACCATAGCAACAATAAGAAAATATTTCACCCTATCCCTTCCTTATTTGTCTTCATTTAGTGCTTCATTGTTTGAATTAGGCTAGCTACCTAAGAGGTCATTAGAATCCCTTTCCATAAATTTAAGGAACTAAAGACCTTGGCAACAAACCATGAGTCGATATATTCAACTTAAAACCATCTAATGTGTCTGTCTGTCTAGTAGTTAGGGGAACTTCATTCAAGCATTTCCCTATCCTATAATTAAAAAAAGAGTTTCTTCTTAATGGAGCAGACTTTTTATCAACCATTTATTATTCAAGCTTCATGTGGATGATTTAAGAAGTGTATACCCAGAGCTACGTGAATTAGTAGAGCACCACATGTTCAGTTAGGTCTCTTGTAACAAACCTGTACTTTATACTACATAGATTTGTTTTCTAAATGTTCTTCTTCACTAGGAATGCTTAATGACTAGGTCTCTCTTGTAAAGTACTTCCAAACTGAGCTGCAGTCTTTGCAAATATACAGACAAAAGACACACCCATATTCCATCATTGGTCTTGTTAATAGTTGAACAATGGGATCAATTCATCCTTCTGGCTGAAAGAGATGATATACAGAATTAACTTTAACGCAGAGAATCATTTCCTTGCCACCTGACTAGCATAGCCACTATACTTTAGTTTATTAAAACTTCAAATTTCTAGATCCTTATAGAAAGAGCAAACTGAGATAATATAATTATATGTATAGCATACTTCATTTATAACAATGTACGTCACCTTACATTTCCTGTTACTGAACATAATCTGACTTCCAGATGGCCAAATAATAAGCCATTCAAATAACACTGGATGATCTTCTGGCCATTTAATGATGTTACCAGGCTAGCTACCATTGTATTGTCAGCAAATTCTGAGACCCATCAGTTCTTTGTCATTATATACATGAGTACATAAAACAGGAAAGGCCCAGACACTGACCCCTGGGGAACTCCACTAATCATTTCAAAGTAATTGGAGCTTGTACCCCTTACAGATGCTACAGATTTCCTATCATATATCCAGTTAGTCAACCACTGTACAATATACAGACTTTGACTGTTAGTGATGTGTTTTTATAAGTGCCCTATTAGGGACTGATCTGAAAGACTTCAATGGGTATATAATGACCACAGGAATTTTTCCATCAACTGTAGCTACCACACTGAAGTAAATGTTCATCATATTTATAACACAACATTTTCACTGTGTGAATTTATGTTGTGTAATATCATCATATGGTGACATATCAGATGTTTCCATACATTTAACCAAGAGCCTTGCAAAACATTTCAGGAGGATGTTGGTGAAGATGAGAGGTCTATAATTCTTTTTCACAGCTGCATCCCCACCCTTGCATGTACACAACTAGAACCAAACTAAGTGGCAAGTGTGGGACAAATCAGATCCTTACCTTTGGTAAGAAAAAATCCCTTTCAATTTACCGGTTTTGGAGAAGCGTGTTTTTGATTTTATATAGAGCCTCTAGAACCCAAGTCTAGTAAATCTGTAGACATGTACCCTATGATACAAAATGCAAGTCAAGGGCTGCAAGCAGGCAAGCAGAAAATGATTCAGAAAAGGACATGGTAAATAGAGCTACAATATCCTTCATGTATGTAAGAAATGAATTTATCTTCTGTAAGGCCATAAAATTAGTACTGACACCTTTACATTTTCTCTCATGTGTATAAAATTCCTTCATATTATTCTTTACATTAGTAGCTAACATATATGTGTATTTCGTCTTTTTCTCCACAATGCCCTTCTGAATTTTTTTTAGATTATTTATACTTTACCATTTGTCTTTCTGATGGACAGTCCCCAACTGTCCAACAATATTTTTTTTAAATCCTGGATAATCATTGATGCCTTTTCTAACTTTTCATTCTTTACTCGGGATGTATTTTCCCTACTAAGATATCTAATTTGGAGTAAAAGCTAACCCAGTTTTCAGCTGCATTATTATGATAAATCTCTCCTTTCCAGTCCCACTGGTTCAAGTCAAACCTAATGCAGTTATAACTAGCATCATAAAATCTCTTCACCTAATGTGAGACTTCATAATTATTTGCTAACTTAGTCTGAATATGGAAGGTACATGATGATCAAAGCTCCTAAATAGCAGAGTTAACTTCAAGGTTCAGAGGTTGTTAGTAGGCATGCAGTCGAACAGACAATTAATGAGCCAAGCCCAAATTTCCAATTCCTCCAAAGTAGTATCTGGTTAAGTAACTTGTTCAAGTTCAAGGTCATGGTAGGTAAATGACGGCTGAGAGAAGCAAACCATGTACCACAGGACATAGCGCATTAACAGCTCATCATCTTAATCCTGTGCTCTAACTGCCAGACAAATGCTTTGAACCTTGCACATCCCTGACACATGGGCAGCTTGACAAACCACAGCCTTATCCTTCTACTCTAACTGAGGAGGACAGTTGTAAGACTCAGGTGTAATACTTTATTTAACTAGCTGGAGTCCTAACACATTCTTATATCTTTAAAGTGAAAATTTTCTCCTGTGGCAGATGAGCTAATGGTATCTGCTAAGTCCTGAAGCATCTATTCCCCCAGCAAGCAAGCAATATTTATGTCTGTTTCAGCAAAGTCAGACAAAATGCTTAATCTCCTCTAAATTTTTGGAAGGGCTTCTATAACATCTGACAGCCTTGATGCGTGGAACAAAATTCAAACACTTAACTGAAATTATTTCAGAACTAACACTGTTACGCAGTAAAAATGATCTGATGTGAGTTTTAGCATAGAGTAAAACCCCATCATCACACTTGTTATATCTAACATAGTGCTAACCACTGATTGGCAGCTACACATCACTGAACCACGTTTCAGTGATTATGGCAATGTTGACATGCCCCATTAGTACTGCTTTCAATTAATTACATTTACTATTTATACCCCTCACACTCCAGAGTAAAAGGCTGAGCTGTGAATCCCTACATTCTGTGCTATAAGATGAAATTAAAAAAATAATTTAAGTAATTTCAAATGTCATGCTAAAACATTGTTTCCAGCATTAATTAGATGCAATTTGTCCTTCACGAAATAACTGTGGGTGTCAGTCATGTATTCCCAAATTGCAACATGATCTCCTTACCCAGATATTTACTTTACTAACTACCTTAAGAACCTTTCTTCCATATTTTGGGGCTGGTAGGATGACTAAAAATGGCACCTTTATTCCAGTTTCTTCACATTTAGCTATAATTACTACTACCTTCTTCAAAATAATTTCTACTGTGGGCCTTCGGATGTCATTATACCCACCAAAAGTGATCACATTTGAATAGCTGATATTCTTTTTAAAGAGTACAGTTATTCCTCCTTTATGTCCTTTAATAAGCACTTCTCAAGGGGGGGAAATACAACGCTTTGCTTTTATCCATTACTGGAGCAAAATGTCTTATTTTTTTCTATCACAGCTTCTCCTATATACAAGATTTGTTTATGCTTTTTCTGGTTTATGCTTTCTAGGACACAATTTTGATGCAAGTTAGGTAAGTCATCTTGTTGCTTTCCCATCCAAGCACTAACGGTTTATCTGAAACAGTGGACAAACCACGAGAACCCACTGTTTAATCGCCTTCATCTGTAGTTGTCCCTATTTTACCACTGATGGGTGGATTTACAGTTTGAGGTTCCATAGCTATAGGTTGCGCATCCCCTGACACTCTTCGCCTTTTCTTCTTTGGCGTCTTTGATCTTAGCAGTTGGAATCCTGTGTTATCTTCGCACTTGTAGGTCAGACTCTCATTGTTCCTCTTTTTGAGTCACTAAAACTCAGAGTCATAGCTTCGTTAGTGATTACTAGACTAATGACCCTAAAGGGTCTTTCTAAGCTTGGTCATGCTTCCAAGTTGTATCAGACAGGGTTTGAAAATTCACCTCCCCAACTGCCTTAGGCATTTGTTAAGTGGTAAGGAAAGGCCTTGATAAGATTTGAAGTTAACACTCTTGACTTATTAGACCACTGTTCTAACCCCTGAGCTACAAGGCCACAACACTGGGCTTGTCTGAAACTCCTTTTAGTTCATACCGCCTACCCTGCGTGATCATATTCAGAGGGTAAATCTATCAAATTGACTACTTATGGAGCACTCTTGTCAGAGCTACTTACTGCATCTAATTCACTTACCTCAATCATATTACTGCTTTTATCATGCTTACATGTGGCCAAGAGATCATTAGTATTATTACATTTTTTCCAGCTTCACTGCATTTGTCTGCTTTTTTCTTTATCCTTCATAACCTTTTTTCTGTAACCTACTTCCTAATCTTGAAACATTGTGGTTTATTCTAGTAATGACCACATTTTTCTCCCAGTTTTCTGTGTTAGTCTGACATACATGCTCTGTCCTGTCTTTTTGTATTTTGGCAACCTCACACTATTCATCCATCTCTTTTCTCGGTGTCCTCATTTAGTCTTGCCTTCTTCCTCTCTCTCCCAAATTTTCTTCACCAAATCATATTCACCTGGCTGGTGGAGCAGAGATTAAAGCTATGAGCTGGGGTCGCTGTGGTGCAGGAATTGATTCCCTCATGCCTACTATGTGACCTTGAGCAAGTCACTTAATCGGCTATTGCTCCTAGGTCACCCCCTGAAAAGGAACAGTGTGTCAGTGGGCCAACCTGGTTGACAGGTAGGTATTACCTTTTGCTTTCCTGCACATGTGCCCGGACTACAATATTTTTTTCTCTTTGGTCTTCTCTGCAATTGGAGCTGTTCTGGCTTTTGCTCTGATGTCATCATTTCTTCATCTGTCCAACAGTGTGCATCCTACCACCCACCTCAAGCACTCCATCTCCAGAAGCTCTATCTTCCTTAATTGCTCTCTGTTTACTACCCAGGTTTCTGTTCCTTGCAGTTACTAGTTATACCATACAGTAGTATTACTCATGCCACTGTTTTGTACAGCTTACTTTTTAGTTTCACTGGCATTCTTCTGTCATATACTACATCTGACACGCTGTGCTAGTTGGCTGCAACCCCTCTAACTGTAGCTTTGTCCTCCTCATTCTCCTTAACCACCCCTCACAGATACTTGAAGCTATTAACCTATTCCACTATTTTGTCTTCTACCTCAGTTTTCAGCTTCTTCTGATCTCCCCATTCGCTGCCATTACAACTGTCTTGTCTGTACTTGGTTTCATCCTATGTGCTTTCAGTTTTGCATTCCCTTCCCTATCATTTGCTGTAGTTCCTGTTTAGAGTCTGCTTGTAATGCCACATTATCTGCAAACAGCAACTTTGTTGATCAGCCCCCCTCAAAGCTGCTTGCTAATGGAGTCCACTAGTATGAACAGCAGTGAGTTCAGATCTAAACCTCGATGCAGACCTCTCCCACTGGAAACCCCTCTGAGAGTCTGAGCAATGTTCATACTTGTGCCATTGGGTCCTTGTACATAGCCAGCACTAAATCTACCAATGATTCGGGGACTTTGAACCACCACAGGACTGCCCAAATCAGCATTCTAGGAACTTTCCCATATGCTGTCTCCAAGACTAGGAAAGTCCAATTGGACTGTTTCCTCATCCCTAACTATTTCTTTGATATCTGTCTCTTTGCGAGCATCAGGTCAGTTGTGCTGCTTCCTGATATGAACTGCTTCTATTGACAATTGTAATATACATTATTTACAAAAATCAAGACAAATCTCATGTAGAAAGTGCTGTGTCTGTTTGATAATTACAGCTGTGTGTTGTCTAAACTGCAATGATAGAATAAATAATTGAGTGGAGTAAAGGAGGTTAGAGAGAGGATGTGAGTATCTGGAAGAAGTTACATTAAGCAAAAGATTATGTAAATGAGAAGTGAAGACTGGTGTAATAGAACCTACCATATAACTGACAGTAAGAGTGTTACTAGTAAGAGAAAGAGAGTGATGTGTCTCATTTATTTAACATTTGTTTACCGGAAAAGTCCGACTTGGAACAAAGCCAACTTTCAGCAGAGGCCCAGGGAGAAATGCTCCAGATGTGTGTCTTTAAACATGGGAGGAAACCAGAGCACCCGGGGGAAACCCACATGAATACAGGGAGGACATGCAGACTCTGCACAGAAGGCAGTCCAGGATCAAACCGGAAAACCTCTTGCTGTAAGGCAACAACGCTACTGCTGCACCACTGCACCATCCTTTTGTTTAACCTCATGTTAGGTGATATGGTAATATGAGAAAAAATGATATTTGGATAATGAGAGTAAGTGTGCCTTTAGTTGCATCCTAAATATTTGGTAAGTTGACATATCTTATTGGTGAGGGAATACTGTCCCAGAGGTTTGGTCCTATTATAGAGAAGCAGTGATCCATACAGTGGGGTTTAATTTTGGGAGGGGTTGCCATGTGGGGTAGAGTGGTTGTGGTTTCTGAGGTTGTAAGAGAAAGGATGTAGAATTTGTTTAACTTCTGTGGAAGAGAAGGTATGGTTGACTAGGAGTTTAAATAGTTGGAATCCTAGGAAAAAATAAACCCTTATTTGAACAGGAGTCATTTTACTTTTTGAAGAGTTGTACATTGGAGTTCATTTTTAGGGGACTGAGTAATAATTCTACAAATTTTATTAATTATTGCTTGAATATAATGGAATTTGTTTTTGATGTTGAGCCTATGAGAGGAAGGCCATATTCAGGTTGGCAGAATTTTTTCTTTATTCTGCTTTACAAGCTACTCTTTTGCTGAGTTTGTAAATTTCTTATTGTTATTATGCTGGTTAGTATTGAAGACCGTTGTTTTTATGGGGGGCTACCAACTTTGCTGGCAGGCCAGAATAGGTTAGCAGCTTGACCCTCAAAGAGTTTCATTATGTAAATAATGTTCATCTCTCTGATATGCTAACAAGTTGTGTTTTTCATGTTTATGTAATTATTTTTAATAAACTTTTAAAATAGACAGGAACATATTGCATAGTTTCATTGATGTGTAAGGCAAACTGGGAGAGAATCCCAGAGGTTTCAAACTCCAGGACTGCCAGTACCACCAAAAAATGCTATGGGAGCTCCAAACAGAAGTTTGTTTGTGAAATTTTCTTCCAAAATCAGGAGACAAAAAATGGTATAATAGTTTCTGCAATTAACCCATCTTCATCAATATCAGTCTAACTAGAATCAGAAGCTAAGGTCTTTTATACAAAAAAGAATAAAATTTAACATAATTAGGTATGCAAAAATCCTCCCATTTATACTTTTAATATAACGTAATTTTGTATTTAAAAATTTAAAATCACCTATTTTATATAGATACATACATATAAAAATATATATAGATAGGTTCATATATATATATATATATATATATATATATATATATAAGATATATATATATATATATATATATATATATATATATATATATATATATATATATATATATATATATCTATATGGACACATGCACCAAGTTAATAAACAATCATTACAACCCAAGACTAAAAAATATGTTACAAATAAAGCCAAAATCCCCTTAATTGAAATATTACCTTTCAAAAGTTTGATTTTAACAATAAATAAAATAAATATTAGTATATATATTTCACATTTAATATGCTTAAGATTTATATCACCGAATTATGTATAAGCATACAAAATAATGAAACAACAGTGATATGTACTTAGAAACAAATAAACATTCCATTCAAAATTTTTCATTTAATCCAGGGCTAAAAAGTGCTCTCAATAAAATGTTTTTTCTTTAATTAATAATTTATTCTACCATCCCACATCGAAACTCATAAACACAAAAGTAGCACCCACATGTTCCAATTTGTGTTTACACAGCACATTAGACTCCTTTCTATATCTAATGTAGCTAAAATTTTCAGATATTCTAGATTTAAACATTATGGTAGTTTTTACTACATAAAGAGCAGAACAGGTCATATAACTAAATAAATAGCCCCCACACTTCTGTATGTTACAAAAAAAACTGTCCTTAACAATTTTATCATATTTGCAGTGGTGAATTCCTTGTTTTTTAAAATATACTTGCAAAATAAACAGTTATCACAAAATGTGGAAACACTACTAATTTTCCAATTTAACCCTTTAATTCTTTGTAAACTAACTGTGGGTCATGTATGTGTACTTAATTAGTGCAATAATGTGTTGCTCTTTTATAAACAATCTGTATTTTTAGGTACAATTTCTGACATTAAGTTATCTGTTAATGATATATCTCAATGTTTGTAAATTACTGCTTGCACCTGTTTAATATTACTTCCATAGGTAGTAAACAATGTTAATCTGTAAAGCTCATAAGTCTTTTTTTTTTAATATTATAACAATGATTTCCAAAATATGGAACATGCATTTTGATACACCTGAGTTTTAACTCTAGGACTGCAGGCCCTACATAAAAATATCTGTTTACTATCTGTAGAAAATCCATAAAGTTCTTCCTCCTCAGAACAATTGCCTTTAATCCTGAGAAACTGAAAATATGGGATTGTTTGGGTATTATGACATAGTATGACAGCTAGTTGCTTATGGGGGGGAAGTTTTTATTAAAATAATGTCTTAATAACTTACTTTCAAGAGTGCCATCTGACTTGTTAATTAATAAAGCATCCTAAAACATTTATTTTGTTCTAATTTCTACTATAAGTACAATACCTCATTTGTCTTCATAGTGTTATTGTACAAAGACTGCCAAATCAACTAGCAGTCATCCAGGAACCTGTGCCACATGTCCATAGAAGGAAGAAAAATGTTATGCTTAAATCATAAATCGGAATCTCCTCAATTAAACCTATAAATAGGTCTGCATATATGGGGCAAAAGATACACCTATAATAGTACAGTTCACTTGTAAAAAAGCATTGTTTTTGTATAAAAATACATTTTTGGTTAACTCATGCTCAGTTAATATTTTTTAAACAAGAACCATCTTTATTGAATTATCATTTATGACATAGGCAATCATACATTTAAATACATTAAAATATTTTCAATTGCAAACATTATCCATCACATATAGCAAAAGTGTTAAAACCATGTTCATAAAGATTAGCCTAGTTAAACCAATATTCCAATGTATCAAAACCTCTCCAGTGGTTATGTAAGTGTATAATGACCTCACATCCAAAGTGTACATTTACCAATGGTTGTCAAGATGTAATTCCTGTACCAAGTGAAGATAATGCATATAATCTTGTATTCTGGCCCATACCAATATGAATAAGGGTTTCAAATAATGGGTGAGAGAAGCCAATAGAGGTTCAGTTGGAGAACCTCTACCCATGACTATAGGCTTTCCTGGAGGAGAGGAGGGATTTGGTATTTTTATAATGTTTTTGGAAGCAAATAGAAAGTCTGTTTGTGTGGTTATGTTAACAGTCAATTCTCTGCAAAGTTTAAGATCAGCAATGCCTTCCTCCATGGCACTTGTCAAAAATGCATGTTCCCATGTTAAAAACACAATTTTTTGATAATATCTACCATCAGTACTTTGTCATAAACCCTATTCCTCATACGTACTATTATGTAATATGACAATACCTTCCCCTTTATCAGCCTCTGTTATTATAACTGAACTAACTTTTTTGCAAGGACATTAAACCTAACCTTTCATCTTTCATAAAATTATCCTTTGCCTCCTGAAAAAGTATAGATGGCTGAAAATATAAATCTTAATGAACTACTTTTTTTTAAAATATCAACAATTTTATTTACTGGATTAATAAAGTTCATTTTTGAAAGTGAAAGTTATTAGATCTATTTTTCTTCTAAAGATTGTAAATTTTATTGTTGCATAAAGAAACAACTTTTTGTTGAGTTTTTTTTTAAACAAAATTCCTTTACAGCCAGTACACATTGACATTTTAAGGTTTTTTTAGACACCTTTATTGAATTATCACTTGTGACACAGGCAAATTTACATTTATATAAAAGCAATCAAACTATATTAAAAAGTTCATGTTTACAAACATTATACTTCACATATATTGCTATATATCATATAATATAAGCAACAGTACATAAATTATTCAATTTCTCCCCTTTTTTAACAAGAAACATCTTTATTAAACCATCACTTACAACATAGGCAATTATATATTTGTATAAATGAAAACGAATCACACTGACACAATCCTAGTTGCAAGCATTTTACATCACAAACCATACTGACACACTCCCAGTTGCAAACATTATACCTGACTTATAGTCTACCCAAACATTTTCAAACATTACATAGCTCTTTTAAGTCCTGCCTTCTTTGAAACCTCTTTTCCCCTGTATGTATTGTTCCCATAATTCACATCTTTCCTATGTAGTTTGCTGCTACCCTTTTCTAAAGATCTAAATTCCAGTTGTTTTCTCTCTATTACTATATTCATTGCTTCTAGTATAATTGGTTTAGATTTTGATTTCCATTTCTAGTAACTGCTTTTTTGGCAGCCACCATAATTAGATGCAGCAAGGCCTTACCATGTCGAGGCAATTCCAATTCTGTATCACAGCTCAGAAAAAATCATCTCCCTTGTCACACCAGTCTGCCCATCCAGCATCTCAGAGAGTGCATCCTGCAGGGAATCTTTAAAGTCTGACAACTGACTGCACACCCAGAAAATATGTTCCCAATTAAATCTTTCTTTCCCATCACACCTCCAACATTTGCTGTCTATCTGAGGAAAATTTCTCTGGAGTCTGCTTAGGGTATAAAATATCTATGTAAACATTTCATAGCAAAAATCCAAAATTTTCTAGATATTGTTGCATATTTGGGAGACATACATATATCCTTCCACTGTTCCTTTGTGAATTACTTATCCAATCTCTCTTCCCAATCCTTTCTAACCTCCTTTGATTGATTCTTATAGTTATCATGCAATATTTTACATGCTCTATCAATGCTGGTCTTTCGTTTAGGACTCCCCTATTTATTTCTCTTTGCCTATACTCTGATATCAATCCCTGATAGGGAAAGCAATCTCTAACCTGCAGTCCAAATAAATTCTTGGGGTCTTCCCATTATATCATAGGTTCATAGGTGTGTACTAGGCTAATGGCCCTGGAGCCTTTACAAGCCTAGCCCCAAAAAATTTCCCAGGCACCGTGCCTCCCGATGTTAGTTCACAGTGCCTCTATCTAATAGGGCAACTGGAATGATCCCTGGAATGAACTTTCTGTTATTCATCCACTCATCAAGATTTCTCCTGAAGAGGGCCAGTGAGGTGCTCTGCTTGACATGAATGGGAAGCTTATTCCAGAGTATGGGAAGTCATTGGGAGAAGAACCTATCCCTCAAGCATTTTCTGTTAATTGTGGTAATGAGGTTGTGATCTCTGGATCGTGTGGTGCGGGGGGAGTGGGATTTCTTTAGGTGTAGCATTTCAAGTAGGGCTTCATCGGACATGGCTTTATAAGTCAAGCAGAGATCACGTGTAAGTAGATGATAAGAGACTGAGAGCAGATGAAGTTTCTTGAGTCTGTCCATGTAGGACATGTGTTTAAGGCCTAGGATCCTTTTTCTGAGGCATTTTTCAGGCCTCTCCAGCTGTTGTAGGTGTCTGGTCAGGTACATGCGAAACGGGGTGCTATATTTCATGATTGGTCTAATGAGGGATGATTAGAGAGGGATGATGACCTCTTTCTTCCTGATGCAAAACCTTTGGTTATAAGATGTGCCACATAGAAGGACTTTCTGACCACAGTGGCATTGTGGTGGTCGAAGGTGAGGTGGCTGTCAACCTGGGTACCCAGATTTCTTATGGCCCTTTCAGTGTTCAGTGGGCTCCCATCAACATGGTAATTCATGGGAACTGAGTTTTTTCCAAAGGGGATGATAATGCATTTTTGGCGTTAAGCTTCAGGCCATGTCTCCGACACCAGTCATTGGTCTCAGAGAGGCCCTTTTGCAGGATGTCTGCATCACTTGGGGAGTTGATAATGACTCCTAGCTTGCAGTCATCAGTGAACTTGGTCAGCCAAAGTCCTTCTGTGTTGGCCTGGACTTCTGAGAAGTAGATGCCAAACAGGAGGGGGCCCAGGACAGAGCCCTGTGGTACTTCACCTGTGACTGATCAACAGTCTGACTTGGAATCTGCAACTTTCACTCTGTGGGTCCTGTCTGTGAGCCAATTTGCAACCCACCTAATGATGTAAGGATTGATGCCTAGTTTGGTGAGTTCATCAATGATACCTGAGTGGGGAATGTTATCAAAGGCCTTGGCCAGGTTGAGGTAGGCTGTATGCACTGCCTTACCCTCACCCACAGCCTTGGTGACTTCCTCAAAGAAGTCAACCAGGTTCAGCCGGCAGGATCTCCCCTTGACAAAACCAGACTTTGTGGGGTCAAGAGTTGGGAGATTGCCTATACCTTTGTTAAGCATGTCCTTGATAATGTGCTCCATAGCTTTGGATACCAGACTCATCAGGCTAATGGGGTAATAGTTCCCAGGGATGACTGTAGCAGTGCACCATTCATTAGGGACATAGCCTGTGGTAAGGCTGTGATTGAACAAGGCATGCAGATGTGGTGCCAGTTTGTTTTGTAGCGCATGTAGGATGCAGCCAGGGATATTATCAGGTCCCGTGGATATTGCATTCTTGGCTTTGAACAAGCAGCTTTTTCCTGTGCTGCAGAAATGGTGGGTGCCAGGCTTTCCTCTGGTATTGTGCTAGGACCTTGGGGGGAGGGGCAAAGTTGGCACTGAATCTGTTGGCCAGTATGTTGGCTATATCTGTTGGCTCAGTATAGGAGGTGCCATTGTGCAATAACTCAGAGCAAATCTGAATATTGCCTTTGAGGTTTTTGATGTAGCTGTAGAAGGCTTTGTGGTTGTTTTTGGTGTGAGCCGCAATTTTGCCTTCATAGTTGGCTTTAGAGGATTTGATAAGGGATCTCAGCTTTTTGTTGAGACTGACAAGGGAGGTTTTCCAGTCTTGTGACTTCATTTTTTCTGCAACAGTTTCTTCCTTCTGCTGTAGAGTTTATTGATGTCTAGGGACCACCTATTTGGTATGGCAAGGTCCATGCATTTGTGTACTTGCTCATACAATGCATTAGTGTATGATTCAGCAGTCATGCAGCTATTTTCCTTTGACATGGGTGCCAAGAAGTTAGCCACCTCTGTTTTTAGTAGCCCAAAGTTGGCGTTAGAGAAGTTTTTCAATGTGGGCACCTTAGCTGGGCATGTAGGTGAGATGGAGATTTCCATGGTGATCAGTTTGTGGTCAGATTTAACCAGGGAGGAATTGACTATAGGTGTGGAGCAATGGTCTCCCATGTTGGTGATAACCAGGTCAAGGATGTTGCTTCTTCTAGTGGGGGTCATAATGAGCTTGTCCGGGGCATTGGAACTGATAAATTCCAGAAAGCGTTGGGCCTGTACATTGGTACTTGAATAGTTTTTATAGCTGATGGAAGGATAGTTGAAGTCATCCAATATGAGAGTATAGGGTTGGACCTTGATAGATTCCAGGGTGCTTAAGAACTTGGAGTGAGAGTCTAGGGACATGTTTGGGGTTCTGTAGCAGGCTATGACTTGTATCTCTGTCTTACCCATTGTTAGTTGTACCTGATGTATCTTGGATGCATCGTGCTTGGCTACCAGTCTAGAGGTGTGCGTATCCTTTAAGAATGTAGAGATACTACCACCTTTGGAGCTTCCAGCCATATTCTGCGACTGAAAGGTATGGAATGAGTTGTAGCCTGGGAGCGCATGGGTGCTTTCTGCCTCTTTAAACCAGGTCTCCGTTACAGCACAGATGTCAACATTCTCCATTTTGAGGAGAGCTTCGAGTGAGTTCGTCTTGAGATTTAGACTTCTAGAATTGAACAGCATGACCCTCAGATTGCATTTGTTTGTAGCTGTTACATTGGAATTTTGGTCTTTGGAACACTGTCTAAAAAGGCACTATGGGGTGGCAAGAGCCTTAGCCAGTACCCGGAATCCCAGCGGTGACAGATGCAGGTCATCTCTGGCAAAGCATCAAAGTCTATCATGTCTTCCCAGGCAGACAGATACTGGGTCCCCTTAGAATGACAACCAGAAACTTAGCCAATTGTTGAAGTCAATCATTTTCTGCTCATACTGTGGTATCATTATGGGTGACTGTAGAATATTGCTCAGGGCTAGGGTCATACTTGCCTGGGCCACATAATCCGAGAGTTCCTTCACATCTCTTTTCATGTGGTCCAGGGAGGTATGTCTCAGGTCATTCACACCCACATGGACAATGACTGAGTCATATTTGTACTTGCTGTGGAGTGATTTGAGTGTATGTGTTATGTGGCAGATCCTGACTCCTGATAGACAACTGACTCTCACCTTCTCCTTGCTCAACCTAGTGATTGGGACATCAGTGTGACTCACAACTGAGTCTCCTATATTGGGCAAAGTGTTTTGCCTTAAGGGCTTGGGTTGAGGGGCACACTGCAGTGGTGAGCTATGTCTTCTGGCATTGGTGTTGTGTTGTGGTGGTCGAGTCCATTTCTGTCTCAGCGGTCTCTGTTGTTTGGGTAAATTTTTATTGAGAGCCTCCGCAAAGGTGGGTGCATGGTTTGTGTTTCTATGTGTGGGTTGTGATGGTTGGTGCTTTGGAGGGCTGTGTGTTCTATGTACTGAGTTGCAGGTGTTGACCTCCTCTTGATCAGCTAGTCTGGTCTTGATTGGAGTGCGCACTGCTTCCAGTTTGGTGATATAAGTGCATCTCTCACAGGTATGAATGTTGCGAGGTAAGAGGAGATGACTGTCTGTGTACATTAGACAGTTGCCACACTGTCTCAGAATGCCCAAGTGCACCAGGTTAGCAGGAGAAAGCACAGGAAATTGCCCTACAATCATACCAGGAGGGGTGGTCATAACTAATAAGTACTAGTGCTGTTACTGCGTAGTAAAAGCTAGTGCTGAGAGCACCTAAGTGTGCTACAATAAATGCTACAAAAGCCTGTTGATTAAGCTAATTGAAGTGCAAGAAGTAAAAGAACAAGCACATTCTAAGTGGAAAATTGAAGAGCAGTCTTTCTGACACAGGTAATAGTTTACCTCAGCTGAGCACCGCTGCACAGTGCACAAACATGGGCTTTTAAACCAGAAAGTTGAAAGGGATGGAAAAAATACCCAAACAGCCAATAAACTACAATTTCTAGACCAGAAACCACTCCTCTTGGGGTAGATAGGCGCCCTAGTGCTCATCACTCCCACTGATAAACTAGAAGGCTTCCCACCAACACAGAAAGGTCTGGGGGGCCTCAGAAACTTACAAAACAGTCCTAGGTACAGCAAATCTGTATCTGGACTAGACTAGTTACAGAAAAAGTGGGAAACAAGCTTAGAACTTTTTTTTATTTGCAGAAAAGCAGTTAGAACAGTAGAAAAACACTTTAAATGCAGTATAAGCTAGCACACTTGAGTGTATAGCAATATTAAGGCAAATACAGTTTAAATAAATGCAGATATATTAAAAACAACAAAAAAACAAGTGTAGAGAGCAGTAAATTATGAAAAAATCAAAATGGAGGCACTTAGAGTATCTCTTTCTCCTTCCTGTTGCTCTTGTAGTCCGCAGGATGCCAAACCGTGATCCGCAGAGCTTAAACATGTGCAAACCCACGTAAACACAGGCTTTTAAACCAGAAAGTTGAAAGAGATGGAAAAATTGCCCAAATGGCCAATAAAATACAATTTCTGTGCCAGAAACCACTCCTCTTGTGGAAGATAGGCTACCTAGTACTTACCAATTCCACTGAGAAGCTAGGAGGTTTTCCTCCAACACAGAAAGGTCTGGGGGGTCTCAAAAACTTACAAAACAATCCTGGATACAGCAAATCTGTAGCTGGACTAGACTAGTTACAGGAAAGTTGGAAAACAAGCTTAGAACTTTTTTTTTTGCAGAAAATCAGTTAAAACAGTAGTAAAACATTTTAAATGCAGTACAAGCTAGCACACTTGAGTGTGTAGCAATATTAAGGCAAATGCAGTTTAAATAAATACAGATGAGTTAAAAATGACAAAAAAACAAGTGCAGAGAGCAGTAAATTATGAAAAAAATCAAAATGGAGGCACTTAGAGTATCTCTTTCTCCTTCCTGTTGCTCTTGTAGTCTGCAGGATGCCAAAACTGGATCCGAGGAGCTTAAACAAGCGCAAACCCATGCAAACCTGGGCTTTTAAACCAGAAAGTTGAAAGGAATGGAAAAACTGCCCGAACAACCAATAAACTACAATTTCTGGGCAAGAAACCACTCCTCTTGTGGTAGATAGGCAACCTTGTGCTTACCACTCCTACTGATAAGCTAGAAGGCTTCCCTCTA
The DNA here is from genome assembly GCF_019279795.1 of Protopterus annectens. Classification (NCBI taxonomy): domain Eukaryota; kingdom Metazoa; phylum Chordata; order Ceratodontiformes; family Protopteridae; genus Protopterus; species Protopterus annectens. Next base: position 111,700,171 of record NC_056744.1, read on the forward strand.
GCACAGAAATGTCTAGGGGGGCTCAGAAACTTACAAAATAGTCCTGGATGGAGCAAATCTGTATCTGGACTAGACTAGTTACAGGAAAGGTGGGAAACAAGCTTAGAAATTTTTTTGTTTGCTTTGTTTTTGTTTTTGTTTTTTTTTTGCTTTTGTTTTTTTTGCAGAAAAGCAGTCAAAAACAGTAGCAGAAACACTTTAAATAAGTACAAGCTAGCACACTTGAGTGTGTAAGAATATTAAGGCAAATACAGTTTAAATAAATGCAGATAAATTAAAAAAGACAAAAAAAAACAAGTGCAGAGAGCAGTAAATTATGACAAAATCAAAATGGAGGCACTTTAGAGTATCTTTTTCTCCTTCCTGTTGCTCTTGTAGTCTGCAGGACACCAAAAATGGATCCACAGAGCTTAAACAAGAGCAAACCCATGCAAACACGGGCTTTTAAACCAGAAAGTTGAAAGTGATGGAAAAACTGCCGAAATGGCCAATAAACTACAATTTCTGGGCCAGAAACCACTCCTCTCATTGTAGATAGACTACCTAGTGCTTACCACTCCCACTGATAAGCTAGAAGGCTTCCCACCAACACAGAAAGGTCTGGGGGGGTTCAGAAACTTACAAAACAGTCCTAGATACAGCAAATCTGCATCTGGACTATGCTAGTTACAGGATAGGTGGGGAAACAAGCTTAGAACATTTTTTTGCAGAAAAGCAGTAAAACAGTAACAAAAACACTTTAAATGCATTACAAGCTAGCACACTTGAGTGTGTAGCAATATTAAGGCAAATGCAGTTTAAATCAATGCAGATGAATTAAAAATGACAAAAAACAAGTGCAGAGAACAGTAAATTATTAAAAATCAAAATGGAGGCACTAAGTGCAGAGTAAGAGCACTTGAACACTTAAGAGCACACAGAGCTGCAAACCAAAGTAATAAGGTAGAAGACAGTTAAGTAACAGCAGCTGAAGAAAGTATAAATATATTTTTGTTTTAGTGGAGCGGGAGGGAACAGAGCAGATTATGAGACTATAGGGGTTGTCCTTCCCAAGAGCTCTCTGTACACAGCAGAAGAGATGGGACTGGTAGGAGTGTCTGAAATCAAAATATGATCTCACTGTACTCAGTTGTGTTACCAAATGAGATGGGCCCAGGAGGAGTGTCCAAAAACAAATTTACAGTAGGGGCGGGCAATTCCAAATATTCCAATATCATCTTTCCCTCTCTAGTTATTTGCTCCCAATACCTTGGTTCCTTTGCTAGTTTTCTCCAATAAATTCCAGCCCCCTCTTGCCTGCTGTCTATTAGTCATAGGAAGAAAAAATAATATAGTTTGGTCAGTGGTGGAAGCATTATGTTACAATTCAAGATTGTTCAAGATTATTTGTGTAGAGTCATTATGTTGTAAAACAACTGGGTAACCTCTACCCCCTTTTTTTTCTGCCACCCCTACGATACTTTCTAAAGGGAAAGGATTTCCAGTTCTAATAACATTAAACTTTTTAGATGAAGGTGATATACATCTACCTTCACAATCAGTTTCATTGCCTAACAAAGTATCATCAGGGTAGGTGTTATCTAAAGAATCAGTTTAATATAAAATATATTGTGAAGTCAATCGTTTACATTTTGCAATAAGGACATTTCTTGGATCCCTGTTCATATTCATCAACAAATGAATTTTATTTGTACTGTTAAAATGTCACTAATTAAACTGTTTATTTAAATCACAGTCATGCATATCTCTTTGCATTTTTAATCTTTCTTCCTTGTAAATTTTGTTCCAAATGAATCATGTTAGTGTGATATTCAGTAACTTTAGTCTCAAAGGATGCATCTTTTGAAAATCTGCTTTGCTTAATATATCATTCACTGCTTGTGTCAAGAGACTCCTAGAGGTTGCCAGGGGATAGAGAATTTTTTTCCTGATGGCATGTGGTCCCTCAATGGGGATGACGCAGGATAGATTTCAGCAGGAGTGTCCTCTGGTGAAGGTTAGCATCCAGTAAGGGGGATAGTTTAACAGAAAAGCACACATTCCTTAAAGAGGGCATGTTTAGTAGTCATATAGCTAGTGGAAAGGCTAGGGCCTACATTAGTGATCAGCAGTAAGCCAGTTGCATTGGTGTAGAAGGAGAAAGCCCTGAATATGACTCAGATTACTTGAGTTTGATTCGTTTCTCTGGCACTTGGTGCTGGGATGATGGAAGAGAAGAATGGTGACACTTAACCTGCTTGCCTCTCTTCAGTGGAAAGACGGGAACTTGTGATTGAGGGACACTATCTGTGGCAGAATGGCCCATTGCACAAGAACTCCTTGAATGGCAATGAATATGAAAGGGGGCTGGGTCTAACTAAATTAATAAATAAATAATAGCCCCTGCATGATGACAGGACTCAGCCCCCAATCTGCTGAGTATCACACATCTGGTTATCTCAAACTTTGGGGGCTAACACAACTAAATCCCTCATGAAGAGAAGGAACTCCCTCAGGATGTAATTTGAGGAGCAACACGCCACTGTATGCAATGAATGATCTACTGTTGGCATGCTATGACAGCAGAGAGCTTGAAGTGAGTAGTGCTTTTGGTCCAAAATAAGAAGTATATAGACGTGATGACCCTTTGTTTAGTTTGTCTCACTATTCATTTAAGTCACTAAGATAGCCCCCGACATGTATAGCTAGAACTTTCCATAAATATCTGCCTCTTTTTACAATACTTTGTGCTGTACACAGTTTGGTATTAAAACATTTTAATTAAATAGCAAGCTTTTTGCAAACTATATTTTGTGCTAGTTCAGGTTGCCTCAATTTCCACATGAACTGTGTGTGACTCAAAGCTAGTTATTTAAACTATTATACTAAACTAGGTTATGGCTACTTACCTAAAGTACTATTCTAACTAGGTTATACTTACCTAGTCCCTTAATGGAGACAGAGCTTATGGGTCACCCTGAAAATGGCACATGAGGGTTTTATATAGAAAAATAAACATTCATAAAACACTCATCTGATATAGTAGTCATACCCATGTTAAACTACAGTGTAGGGTTATAGCTGGAATCTTCCTCAACTGGCAACCTAACTTGTGGTTTGCATTGCAGTCTGTGTAGAGGTGAATGTTACAAGAATGTTACAAATGAAACTGCATGTCCTAATTTTTAGACCTTTTGTCTGCATTAGATTTATGTGTGTTTCACACACTCACCAGTTCCATTTCCATGGTACCCTTTTGATTTTGTATCACTCTGGTATTATATTTTTCTACTGAGCCTCAATACTCTTTTTCCTTTTGTGGTTAAAACTGCTTCAGAAATCACTAACATAATGCTGTTATTAAATATCTTCATTATTAATCTGCAGAGTAGTTTTATTTTCCTCATGAATAACTGTTTTATAATTAGCAGTTATGACTCAGGGGTTGTGGTGCTAATACAGTCTCCATTCCTTTCATACCATACAGGTGTTGTCAGTACTCCAAGTTTCTGCCAAGGCCAACCCAACAAGAAAGTATTTATCATCCGAATGGCAATCTAGCATGTTCAGAGTTTCCAATTTTATTTTTTTTTAAATAAACTTATAAGAAATATTAGAAACATTAAAACATACTGCATATTTTCAGTGATGTGAGAGGCAAGGTGGGAAAATCTCAGAGTCTGTCACTTCTTTAGCAGTGTTTTCTCATTATTCACACTATATTGTTAATCTAAGAAAATGCTGCAGGACACGCATAAAGAAGAACATATGGGACTGCACATGCTTTAAGAAATAATATTACCAAAACTGGTGGAAGCACTTTCTGCTTTACGTTTTAGTTCATGTGGTATACAACACCAGAGTAAAATATGAAATAAATGTAAAATGTCATTAAATATACCAGCCTGTACTCCACCTCTACAGTGCAGAAGGATAAAGCCCTGAGTGCACTCCACCCCTGCTGGATTCAGGTCCTGGGGAGTCAGCTAGGAAGGGATGGAATAAACAGCAGATACCCATCCCAAAGTGAGGAAGTTGGTTAATTCCACCACAGAAACACTACCTGGAGAGAGTCCAGAAATCTGCTACATATGAAGAGGGACATGGAAACACAAGCCTGAAGGAGTACTTGGCAGTCTGTTTGAGTACAGCAGGCAAGCAGGACAGTCTATTATGGCTTGGCATAATATGGAATGTGCTGTGATTGCCATCCAATACAAACAGGACTATGGGACCACTCATAAGTCTCGTACATGGTATATGGCATGATAAGAAAGAATCTTTGCATTAACAAAGATATCTGTAACTTTAGCCATAAAATTAGGGACATTGTTGTCAATTATACCACATCACTGATAACTATGAATTTGGTAATCAGTTTGCCTAGGAACAAAACTGTCAATTATAGCACTGTAATAGTAACTGTGCATGCAGTAGCCCAACTTAGGATCAGTCCACTAGAAAGTGGGGTATAGATGTTTAGATCGTATTTGTACAAGCATAAGTATCTTTTGTTATAAACAGATTTTTTCAAGTTTTCAACTTTTAACATCACAAATAGAACCTAAGTAGCCAAGAATAGTTCTAGTAATAATGCTAATACTAATAATAATGGTAATAATAATAATAATAATGATAATAATAATAATAATAATAATAATAATAATAATAATAATAATAATAATAATAATAATAATAATAATAAAAAACACTGAGGCAGAATCTTGTGGCATTGTTCTCTAAAATTATTGCTAATTTGAATTCTGAAATGAATGCATTAAAATATTAGGAAACAGTTGCTTAAAAGTAGAAACTTGTGGATTAAGAAGATAGTGTATAAGTAGCTTTCAGCATAATACAAGAGTCTACATATTTTAAGAAATTCTAAGGAAGGAACATCCCACCCAGGCCTGCAGCAATCACAGGTCATTGCTAAGGTCCCAGCTGTCACTCAACAATCAAAACTCTAGATAATATTTAGTTAAGACCAAGAGTAAGGAAACATGTTAAGATTAAACATTTAGGTGAAACTCTCCATGAGGGCAGGGGATATTTTATGTAGATCAACCCTTTTTTTTGACAAGGTCTCTTCTCTTTTGGACAATGTTTGAAACCAAAAAAATAAATAAATAAATAATTCAACACAAGCAGAAATGAAAGCTACTAAAACACTGTTGTCTCCAAGAGTAAATAATAAACAGAAAAAAATTCAGCGTCAGCTTGAGATCCAATAGAGACTTTTAATAAAACAGCCATTAAAAACACACTATGTTAAGCGCTTTCATCTTAAAACCAAAATCATCAGAACAGTGTGTGTAAAGACTAAGAATGCTTAAATACCCCCTTGTAGGTCTCCGCCCACTCATGTTAATGCAGTAGTAATTGAATTCATTCAAGAGCAAATAGTTATGCCACTAGCATTTGACACTTATAATTCTATACTTTTCCAGGTTGTGAGCCAAGAATGACCCAACTGTTCGAACAGATTTTCATAACCTAAATATATGTAAAGCATCAGCAGTGGTGTTTCGCGCAGAAATTGTGTAGCTGGGTGAAGTGATTTTGTCCATAACAGTAGTCTTGTGGGGAGTGAGGTAGACATATGCAGAAGCATTAATAACAACAATGACCACCAACAACACATATAAATGTCACCAATCCTATATACTTTAATGCAAAATACTACAAAGTGATGAACACTGAGCGCTTTCATTCATTTAGTATAGAACCTCATCAGAGTGATACTTAGTGTAAAACACACCCCTATTTAAGTAAGTCTCCACCAATAAAAGAACAATGCATCATCAGATTAATACAATATTAATGAAGTAATTAAATAGTTCATTCTTAAGAGATGCTCACTAAACTAACAATAAAACTGACAGTCGCATCTATTGTCTGATATCCACACTAAACAATATATGCATAAAGGTATACTTGGAAATTATACAAAAAACAATAAAATAAAATAAAAAATGAATTGATAAATTTAAAAATATATATACAAATAACAATATTAACCATAACCATAAGAACATGAAACCTACCACATTAATCCTATAAACTACAGGCTGTCTGTCTAAGCACATTGATAATTGATATCACATCATTTAATCCAGGAAGAACAGAAGAATTCAGTCTAATCTTCCGATTTAACTCACGGAACTCCAATAAAGTTTTTACATCACCACCCCTAGGGTTAAATTACACATAGTTTCCAATAAAAAAGACATTTTTTTTTAATTAATACAGTTCAAGGTGTGTCTAAAAAGAAGCATTAATTATTACCAAATGAGTTCAGAAAATGCTAAAATGGGGACAGCATTTCTCTTTTAAATCTCTTTTAAGCCAAGAATTAGAAGAATGTCTCACTGAAAAGTCCAAAGAATTTAACACTGAGTTGTAAAATGAAAGATGATGCTTGACATTTCTTGTCTAAGCAAAGCAGATAATAATGTTCGCTTATCGTCATTAATGGATGGGAGACTTTTATAACACCAGTTCTGATTAAGTCTGGCTGTGGAATGGCATGCTGCTTTTAAGGCACCAGAAGAGTATCATTTTCAAAGATGAGGCTAATATTTATTATTAAATGAAAGAGAAGTTTATCTTTCAATATAAGAAATAATGAAGACTTGAGAAATGTGTTATTTATACATTTCTGTGAATTACTTTTTAAGAGTTGGATCAACACATATTCATTGAAATATTCAAGTCTGGACATAATTTTCTGGTCATCATGAATTAAAAGTTTAATTAGCAAGGGAGTTAAATTAATACAGTGGATAATTTATCAATAAAGTGTTTTAGGAGCAATTCCATGATCGTAGATAACTGACCTGACTGCAAAAATCCAGATTTGTAGAATAAGATGACATATGCACAAACGTTACCAGACTAACATTATGCAAAAAAGAGGAAATACTGGGAATTTTAAGTCATCCTTTGATTTTAGATCTAAAATATTATTCAAGCTTATTCTGGGATTCCTTTTTGTCCTTATAAGTGATGAAATAAGCTTATTTATTAATTTAAATATTTCATAGGGAATATAAGAATCAGAGTAAAATATTCTAGAAAAAGTATTCATCTTAATGACTGACAGCCAACAACAACATGGTACTTTAAATGTGAGCATACTGTATACGTTTAGAGGGCAAACTGTGGAGCAAAGCTTTTTTTTATTATTATTATTGCTTTGTGTAGCATTATTGGCAATAAGCAGGGTGGCAAAAGGAGCTGTTATGGCCCACCATTTGCCAGTCTCATAAATGTTTTTTAGAAGGTATTTTCTTTTTAACAACAGGTTTATCTAGCTTGTCCTGCTTTATGTTTTTTTTTTTTATCAATAACTCATTTCTCTTGTGGAATAGCAGTATCAAAAAACTCATGACCTTTTATAAGTACTTTAATGAAACTATAGATCTTCTGAGGTTTCAAGTCCGTTACTATGTTCACAACATCAGTTGTATGGATTTCAAAGAGTATAGGCATGTTCAGAGCAACTGAATGTTGACCAGGATTTTCAGAAACAGAGGTGCACTGTGGTAATTAACCAAACTATGTATGAACCTTGCACATTAACTGTAATGTGAAGCACCTTTTGAGGTGTTTAAGGTTTACCTCAGATGAGTAGATGCTTTTTAAAAGGCCAATACGGGGGCCATTTTGTTTTTAGCAAGTAGATACCACAGTCTCTTGATTGAGGAAATGGTTAAATACATTATTGAAGAAAGGGAAAGAAGGGTTGGATAGGTCTGCACCTCTTTTCTCATGGGTTCATAGGCAAATACTAGACTATCAGTATACACACTATTACAAGCCTAGGTAATAGAGGTCAGAATCAACCCTGTACTTTCTATCTCTGAGGTAAAGAGCTTATCTAATATGCCAACCATTCCTCTGTCTTATTTTGGTATTATAACTCTCACAAACAAAGGGTCTTTGATTGTTGATTGCAAACTTCCTCTTATTATATGAATGACTAACTCTTAAGATTTTTCCATAATAAAGACCTTTATTCATCAAAACTGTAATACTATTTCAGTAAATGAAGATGTTAAGTACAGTAGTAGAGGTAAGCCCATATTCTCAAACTAAAGGTACAGATATTAGAAGGAATATATATTGTGAAATTGTGGACAAGAAGATAAAAAAATGACTGCATAATAATGGACAAACTGAATGGACTCTATTCTTGTGGAACATGTAGTCAGTGCAGCTAAGTTTCTAACTAGTCTTAAGCAACAAATTCTGCTACTGGTTTTCTGAAGAAAACATCCCAGGTGATACAGCTGTCTTCATGCAGAAATTGTTCTTGTTTTTGTATAGGCATGACATCTTGTGCTTTAAAAGTATGTGCATATGAAAATATTAGAGCCATTAAAAGCAAAGATGAAAATAATGCATTATATAGACACAGTGATGTATGTGTTAACTTTACTAAACTTGATTTGTCACATGCTTGATATAGTTAATAATGATCAAAGAGGTGTGGATTTGAGAAATGGGATATGACTTGCGTATAATTATATACTAACCAATAAAGTTACAAAGAAATGTTACTGATTTAATGGCATTTTAAACGCAACACTAATTGTCCAGATTTGTCTTTAAAAGGAAATGTGATGTTGCAGACAAAAGAATTAACTTTTCCTTTCTTGTTTTAATACATTGCTTTTGTTACATTTTTTCTCTAGTCTGGATTTATTCTTTCAGCTATTTCACCTGTTTCCTTATAAGTAGTCAATTGTGTGTGTGTGTGTGTGTGTGTGTGTGTGTGTGTGTGTGTGTGTGTGTGTGTGTGTGTGTGTGTGTGTGCGTGTGTGTGTGTGTGTGTGTGTGTGTGTGTGTGTGTGTGTGTGTGTGTGTGTGTGTGTGTGTGTGTGTGTGTGTGTCTTACTTGGGGGAAGCTGCTGCATTATTCAGATACAGTCAGTAAAGTACTCTGCAAAGGCTTGTGTGATGGTGAGAGCAAAGTCTGCAAATAATGAGTCATTGCAGCTGCTGTTGTTTTCTTTGTAAAGGAAGTGGCAATCCACTGTATAACAGGTGATCTGGACATAGAATGCCACAAGATGAAGACATACTCTCCCTTTTGATATTCATATTGTCTTTCTGCATTCATTTCTTCTTTCCCTGAACGTCTTAAAACCTAAGTTGTTTTGTACTTCTCCATATCCTCTCACTCTCTTGATGAGTGAATGTATGAATAGCTTGACTGGGTCTTTCTTGCAGTTTTTACTGAAATGTTTGTCTGTGGGACCCTTTTACCCCTTGGTTTGGAGGTTATATATGTTGGCATGTGATTTCTCATGCAGTCTGTCATTGTGACACATGACTAGATGTATTGTTCAGTTTTGCATAACATCCCATCTAGTGTGCTTTATTCTTGGTTACTTTGCTTTTGTTTCTTAATTTGCAATCTGCATACAGATATAGATACACAGCTGGTTGGTATTTGTAAAGGAAATCCTGTAGGAGGGGATCTCATGATATATTCACAGCCACATTTGTGGACACCTTGATCGCTGAGCAGTGACACTAGCAGTTACTGTTAGCAGTATGACTGGTACAGGCATATCATTTAGAGTGTGTGTGTGTGCGCGCGTGTGCGCGTATGTGTGTGTGTGCGTGTGTGCGTGTGTGCGTGTGTGCGTCTGTGTGTGTGTGTGTGTGTGTGTGTGTGTGTGTGTGGTTAGTGATGATGTACCTTAGTATGGTGAGAATAGGAGTAAAGGAGCAAGGAGTTACCATTTCTATTTCATTTTCTGAACTGCAGATGCATTTGACTATACTCTTTGGGAACGGTAACAGTTGTCTGGAATTGTGGTCTTTGTCTTTTCCTTGCAGTGGTGTGACTATGGATTTAGTACAGCTATAAATGTGTGGTGGCGTTGAAGTCCACAAATGGGGGTGCAGGTCTTTTCTGCTACAAAAAAATACAATATTTTTTTCTTTTGATTTTTTTAATGTTTTTCAATGGTAGTAGATGGTTCCGTTTACATAATTGTCAATGTCTTAATTTCTTTACTGGTAGAAAAACACCTTTCTTAAAATTATCACTTAGATTTGATAACTTCATTTTCCTTTCTTCATCATATGTCTGCAGTGGGAATTATTTACTCTGCTTCAGTTTTAAAGCTGACAAAAATGTCTCAGTTTTGATGGTGTCTGCCATCCGCATTAACATTATTTAAACCATAGCAGATACATGCTGTGGTGTCATACAGGTGGATACTACAACTGATTTATTTTTAGTCCAAAAAAAGGATACGTTGCTATCTTTGCCTCTTGATGATGGTGGCTATATAGGACTTGAGGGGGTAGTTTTACGGGAAATGTAATACTTCCAGCTCCTTTCCATATTCTTCTAGCTCTAAAAAAGATTGCATTCATAAAATCAGATAACACTTTGAACATGAACAGGATATAGCCACATTTCTTGGTATACCAGCACATCAGGTTTACAGACTTTTATCCATGCTTCTAGTCAGGCTATTTTGTTACTTCTGCTTCTGATGTTAATACGTACAAAATTGGAATCCCTGGATGAGTTTCATACTTTGTCCTCTGGTAACCTTAGCAGGTGATTTCCAAAGCCAGATCTGCAGTTTGCATAGACATGCATCAACTTGTGATGACTAGTTGAAAGACTATTGTTTACGTTTCATGGCCCTGATGTTCTGAAGTGCAATTCTGAGAAGTATGTTTCCCACAATATGTAGTAGGTATTTCAATCCTTCTGTCCCAGAATGCTGCACTGCTGATATTGGTAAATGTGAGTAGGTAGTAGTCTTCAACATGCCTCTCAAGTGTTCCTCATTACGAGGAACGTACCTCATTTGGGGTCTTAAAAAGTTCATGTTCCTCCAAGTTTCTTAAAGTTCCACATTGAAAGAGTCTGTCACACATTCAGTGTTAGGAATTTTTTAAGTGAAATCCATGATTAATAGAAATTCATTATATTAATTAATTAAAGGACCTTCTTTGTAAGTAAAACCAGCATATTTTAACCATCCTATGACCTTCCTAGTTGAAGTTGTTGGTAAGCTGTTAGCAAGTGTTCCACATTTTGTCCATTTGTTCCACATTATGAAGGCGAGTGTTCCTCATTTTGGAGATGGAAGGTTGAGAGCTATGGTCTTCAATTAAAGGAGGCTATTAGATAAGAGAAATGCAAATTACAGAGTAGAAGACTAATTGCTATGCAAAGAAGAAAGTAAGAAGGTTTTTTGTTTTTCCTTCCCCAGGAACTAGCCTGTGGATTTCTCTGCCTTCAACCAATGGCTCCAGACATTCTAATAGAATGAGAGCCAGGGATTTCCAAGTATTTCCAGGCTAGGTGGGACACCTACAGCCATTCATTTCTTCCCAGAAGTCCCCATCAGTCCTTTGTTGCCCATTGAAAGACAGATAGTAGGAAACAGGCCATCTTGTTGGTCTGGTGGGGGGGGGGCTTACCCTCTCTTCTTGGGAAGACCTCCTTAGCAATTTATCTGAGCTCACTATCGCTGGCTTCCAAGAGGAAGAAATTCTTTGCCATCAATTTCCCTATGGATGTTAAGTGCAAATGCACTACGGTAGTATGTTCTTGCCTGGCTTGGAATGCCACTAGGTGAACTAGATGCTGTCACCCATGCAGTGAGCCATCCCACCCCCAGTAAAGGCATGCCAATAAAAGCCACTCACTCCTAAACTCCCCAGCTAGTTCCTGCAGGCAACAAAACTGCTAATCAAGCTTGGGTCACCTGCAACTTAGTTATATTTATAACATAATAATAGCAATTACTTTGACAAAGAAAACAAAGTATTTGAAAGAAATCAAGAAAAATACAGGAATTATTGTAAAAGCAACGATACTTTTTACAAGGGAAAAGAGAAGAAGTATTGAGTCACTTTAGTAGATTAATAAAGGAAGATGGTACTGTAATAAGAGAAATAAAAATGTAAAATGAGAAATAGAAGTAGCTCAGGGAAAGATTATAAATAGTGCGGTACAATATGTGCAAGAAATGTTTAAAGAAAAAAAAGGCAGTGAAAAACATGGAAAGTAAAAAGGTTAACAGAAAAAGGGAATAACAAGTTGGAAAAGGAGATTTCTTTATATGCTCTAGATAAAGTATTAGTACAAGTAAATATACCTTCAGCTGCAGGATCAGATGGAATAGGTATGAAATGTATAAACATTTAAGGGATTGGCAAAAAAATATATATTTCTTACCATTTTAAATGAATAATTAAATGGAGGTTTTATGTATAAAGAATGATGTAGTGTACTTAAATTCATATGGAAGAAGGAATACAGAAGACAATTAAACTGGAGACAAATACTACTGAATAATAATGATTATAACATCTTTACGAAAATAATACAAAAGAGATTTGAAACTAAAATGGAGAATATTATGGAATATAATATATATAATATATAGGAGAAGAGTTGCCACGAATTATTAATGATACTTAGAGAAATTGTGAATGATATTATGAAGAGAAAGAAGAAGTAAAACTATTATAGGAGACTTTAATTGAACATAAAATCTTATGTGGAATAATGAAAGAATATAATGTAAGTTAGAAAGTTAGAAAATCATGTCCGGGATTCACAAAGCTTGTGCCAGGTACAGGAGTAGTGTCAGTGTTCCAACACCAAATGTGGCTGTCAAGCAATGCAGGTATGAACTGTTTTCACATGCACTACCTGGGTATGCTACGCTGGCACAGCTCTCGGCTCCTGTATGCTAATCACCCCATTTGCAGCAGTGTAGCCTGCAAATGAGGATAGTTGGCGATCCAAGAAGTGGTGCAGGCGTAGTGTAAGCATGCAGAAATGTAAACCGTAAAAAATGGTTTACATTACTACAAACATAAAATCAAAGCCATGCTAGCCGGCCAAACACATGTATTATATTGTTAATATATTCCAATGGCTAAATATATAGCCATTGGAATAAAAAAATGTACAAAATGTAAAACTAACATTATTATTTTTTCTCGCGCTATCGCAAAGTTTAAAGCGTAGGGCAGCGGGGTGCAAACGGGATCATAAGACAAATAGAAAAAAAGAAAATAAAACTGCAATGTGACACATATCATAATTTCCCCATAATAGTCAATGCAGACATGTTGCACCACACCATGATGCAAGGGTTGCTAAGGGGCTGTGTTAAACGTGTTATCCACGGTTTCTAGGAATTAGTAGGCAATCTAATGCAAATGAGAGGAGTTATACTGAATCACAGATTCCCCCTGGTGTAAGGATGCACCTCATGGTGTAGTGTTATAACACCGAGGTGTGACCATGAGCTAAAGATGTCAACAAGAGAGGGGTGTGTCACCTTTGCTGTAAGCACATTGGAGCAATGCCAATCCAGTTTGCCCGTATCTAAGCAAAGCTAAAGGAAAGGGGTGTGTTTAACTGGCTTTAACTTTGGCTAACTGAGAGCACACAAGGTATCCGAGTATGCATGTGAACGGAGATTAAAACTCGCTTAAACCCAGTAAACCGGTATGCACGGCGCGCACCGGAACTGAATCAGGAAGGATATATGAAAAAAATAAGGAAATGCTGCAGCAGGGAAATTGTAGTACAAATGAGCAATTAACACCTAGGAACCTACAGTGGGCCATTGACAACAGTTAACAAGGCTGCTAGTAGCTACCCACAGAACTGGAAAGGGGAGGGGCTATACTGCAAAGAAAACAGTAAAGTGTCACAGCAGAACAAAGTAGAATTGCATTATATCAGCTACATAACACACTTTGCAACACACGACTGGGTAGGGAAAGTAGCTGGCAGGTGGATGCATGCCTGACAATGGGAGGGGATCTAGGTTTAAAAGGGAATTAAACGGCAACAGATGAATCAAGCCAGGCAAGCATAACTCCACACTACAGCCCCCACACTTGCAGTAATCAATGTAAAACCCATAAGTAAGATGCTTTGCAGCTGGAACTACTCACACACAGTCAATTACATCAGCAGTATCTATAGCACAATAGTATAAAGTGTGAAAGCACCTCACACAAACTTTTGTTTTCCCATACACACTGCAACATTGGTGTATACAAACGGGGAAGTTTTAATATGTACATGTTAGCATGTGATGGAGACTGAAGGTGGTGAGGAGGATGATGCTGACAACCACCGCAGGCACCAGAGAAGGAGAAGAGTGTTCAGACCCAGGGTAACCTACCAGGGGCTACATGATCTGGAGATAGTAGAGCATTACAGGGTGGATACTGACACCCTACAGCAAATTGTGGAGCTGTGTCGGCCATGCCTCAGAGCCAGAACAAACAGAGGGGAACCCATCCCAGTGGATACCAAGGTATGTTTAAGCTTGAGAATACTAGCCACAGGTTCCTTTCAAAGGCTAATTGGGGATATCATGGGGATCTCACAGGCATCAGCATCCAGGGTACTCCACCAGTTCCTGAATGCCATGTTACCACATGCCAGTGAACACATATACTTCCCCCAAATGCAGGAAGAGTTGGCCAGCAATATGAGTCTCTTCCACCATGTGGCAAAATACCCGGAGGTACTGGGTGCAATAGACTACACGCACATACACATCAAGTCACCACCTGGTAAGCAGGGTAGGCACTACATAAACCACAAGAGATACCCCTCCATCAACTGCCAGGTCATGTGCAATGCCCAGGGCATTATCATGAATGAGTGTGCTGGCAGCCCTGGAAGCTATTATGACTCCCTCATCTGGCATGCCTCACAGCTGTATCAGGCATTTGCCAGGGGGGACATCCCATATGGCCATCTGGTGGAAGATGCTGGCTATGTACTGGAACTGTGGATGATGACACCCATCAGAAAGTCAGAAAGGCACACACACCCATGCAAGAACACCATAAGGACGCACACGCACAAACCAGAATCATCATAGAGCATGTGTTTGGGATGCCCAAATCATGGCTCCATTGCTTGCACATATCCAGTGGACCCTTGCAGTACTCTCCAGCCACATGTGCCCACATCTTCATAATATGTGCGGAAACAGCTGCAGCAGGGACATAATGGTGAAGGCCCTCACAGCCCAGCACCATTGCCAAGGGCCCCACAGTCATAGAGGGACTCAGACCAAGAGTCCCCTGAGCCAGCCCCTGTAGGTAGATGGAGGCATACCCAGTATGCCCCTGCCCTGGCAAGGAGGGAATGTATAGCACACACACTGACAGTGTAGGCATCTAGGGACTGACAACTTTCTCCACCTACACACACAGTAAAACTGGATGGCACACACACATGACTACCTGTAAATTGTCATGTATAGGCTGTCTACTTTGTGCATCCAACATAGGCAGCCTGCAACTATTGCACACACAACTGCTACTGGCACAAGGTGAGTCAACATCTGAACAGTAAATTAAGCTATCAGCATGTACTGCTACTGTATGTATAGGTTCATAGGTTCATAGGTAGGTACCAGGCTAACTGCCCGAGAGCATTCATAAGCCTATCCAGAATGTGGCAGCTTTTGCCACCCTATTGATTAATTAACTGTCCCTATGTCGAGCAAAGCCATTGGTGGGATCCCTGGAGTGTATCTACCATTCCCCATCCACTCTTCAAGGTTTATCTTGAAGAGTGTTAATGAGGGGCTCTGTATAATGTAATTAGGGATGTTGTTCCAAGGCATGGGGAGTCTCTGTGACAGGAATCTGTCCCTCCAGCATGTTCTAGTTACTGCTGTGTCAAGGTTTAGCTCACTAGAGCACTTGGTTCACTGTGACATGGATTCCCTTAGGTGGAGCATATCCATGAAGTCTGAGATAGACATGGCTTTGTAAGCAAGCAGAGATCATCTCTGAGTAAACGAGATGCCACTGAGTACAGCTGGAGTTTATTCAGTCTGGCTGCATAGGACATATGTTTGAGGCCAGTAATCCTCTTTGTGAGGTACTCCTGTGGTCTTTCCAGCTGTTGGAAGTGTCTTCTGAGGTACATCCCAAATGGGGCATTATACTCTATGATGGTCCTGATGAGTGATGAGTAACAGGGCACTATAACCTCAGTATGTCTAGATGCGAATCCTTTACTAATTAGATGGCCTACAAAGAAGGCTGTCCTAACTACTTTGGCAATATGATTGCCAAAGGAGAGATTACTATCTACCTTAGTCCCCAGATCTCTTATTAACTCATCTGTATTAAGGGGGATGCCACCTATGTGGTAATTTGTGGGTGTCTCATTTTCCAGAATGGAATGACTATGCATTTTGTGGCATTTAGCTTGAGGCCAAGATTCTGACAACCTGTGTCGGTCTCCATGAAACCCTTTTGAAGGATGTCTGTGTCAGCTGGACTGTCAATTACGGCTCCCAGTTTGCAGTCATTAGCAAACTTGGTCTGCCATAGTCCACCTGTGTTTGCCTGTACCTCTGAGAAGTATATGCCGAACAGTAGGGGTCCCAGGACTGAGCCCTGTCGGACACCAGTTGTGACTGGTTAAGAGTTGAACCTGGAGGCTGCTAGTTTTACCATGTGGGTTCTGTCTGTATGCCAGTTGGCTACCCATCCTGTGACATAGGGGTTTATGTTCAGGCTGGTGAGTTTATCAATAATACCCGAGTGGGGAATGGTGTCGAAAGCCTTGGCAAGGTCCAGGTAGAATGTGTGAACCACCTCTCCCCTCATCTATCGCCTGGGTGGCTATCTGTAAGATGTCAACCAGGTTCAGTAGGCATGATGTGCCCTCAACCAAGAAGACCTGGGTTGGGTCAAGAGTTTGGAGGTTACCAATGTCTTTGTTAATGAGTTCCATGATGATGCGCTCCATAGCCTTGCAGACCAGGCTACTCAGGCTTATGGGGTGGTAGTTACCATGGTCAGTTGTGGCTCCTCCTTTGGGAGTGGAATAACCATTGCTATGTGCCATTCTATGGGCATGTAGCCTGTGGAGAGGCTGAGGTTGAACAGCATATATAGGTGGGGGGTTAGTTTGTCTTGTAGTGTTTGCAAGATGCAACCTGGGACACCATCTGGCCCCAGTAATGCTGTATTTTGCCTTTTGAGAGGGCTATTTTCACCTGTGTGATGTTTGGGATACTGTACTTTTCCTGTATTGTTGTGTGCCCTTTAGGGGATGATATGGGGGTGAAGTTTGCACTGAATGTATCTGCAAGGTTGTGGCGATATCAGTAGGTTCAGTATATTTTGTGCTATATTGCACCGGCACAGTGCAAATCTGTGAGTTACCACTTAGATTCTTGACATAGCCAAAGAAGGCTTTGTGGTTATCTGTCTAATCGTTGGCTATTTCCCTTTGGAAGTTAGCCTTGGATGATTACATGAGGGATCATTGTTTCTTACTAATACTGGTCAGGGATGTAATTCCTTCTTGGGATTTTCTTTTATTTCTGGACTACCGTCCTACTTCTGTTGTATAGCCTGTTTATTGCAGGGCTCCACCAGACTGGTGTCCTTGTCTTGGAGGAGTGAGTCTTGGTCTACCAGGGATGGCATGATCCATACATCCTTGTAGGTGCTCATAGAGTGCATTTGTAAATCTGTCTGTATCTTGGGCAGTGTTTTCCCTTAGTGTGGGGGCTGTGAAACTTCCCACCTCTGTCTTTAGTAGTGTGAAGTTAGCTGTAGGAAAGGATTTCACTGTGGTTTCCTTGGGGGGGGGGGGTGGACATCCACAGTGAATAGTTCATGGTCAGATCTAACCAGTGATGGGTTTACCTCTGCTGTGTTGCACCTGTCGCTTATGTTGGTGATTACCAGGTCTAGTACGTTTCCACCTCTAGTTGGGGAGTTTGCCATCTGATCTAGGGCATTTGAGTTGATAAATTCCAGGAAGCGCTGGGCCTGCTAGTACATACTCAAGTAGTTTTCCCAGTTAATGGTAAGATAGTTGAAAACATCCAATATCAGGGTGTTCGGTAGGACTGTCATGTTTTCCACTGTCTCCAGGAAGGTGGAGTGGTGGTCCTGGGTCATGGAGGGTGATCTGTAGCAGGCCACAATTTGCATTGCAGTTTTGGCTGATGTTAGCTGCACATGGATGATCTCAGAGGTATCATGCTGCCCCACTAACCTGGAGGTGTAGGTATCCTTGATTAATATGGATACACCCCCTCCATTTCTGTGCCAATCCATGTTCTGTGGCTGAAATGTGTGGTATGAGATGTAGAGTGCTGGGGTGCTCTCAGGAGCCTTAAAACAGATTTCAGTTACTGCAGAGATGTTGATGTAGTCCATACTGAGGAGTTCTGTGAGTGTGTGCATGTAATGATTTCAACTCCTGGCGTTGAGTAGCATAACCCTCATTGTTTTACTTTTTTGTGCTGTTTACAAAGGTGGGTTTCACCTTTGAGCCTTGCCTAAAAAAGGCACCATGGGGCGGCAAGAGCTTTGGCCAGTATTCAAAAGTCTAAGGGCGGCAGGTGCAAGCCAGTATGGTATTGTTGCATGCATGTTTCCTGTCTGTGCTTGTTTCTTACCTTTCCTGTAGGTAACCTACTGGTAAGCAATGGAAAGCCTTAAACTGATACAAGCCTTCCAGCTTCCAAGAGAGTTTTGGAGTGATTAAGTATAAGTGTTCTGCATGTTCTTGCTGTACTGAACAGTTTTCTGCCTACATGCTGACTACCCACTGTATATAGTGACCTGAAAGCTCTGTTTATTCACATATTGTATTTCATTTACGGCCTGCAACTTAGAGGCTCACAAGTAGGTACTAGGTTATCCGCCCAAGGGCATGTAGAAGCATAGCTACAGTGTGTTGGCTTTCTCCACCCCATTGATCAATTAACTGAGCCTCTGTCAAGCATAGCCAATGAAGTGATTCTAGGCAGAGGTGCCGGAAGCTGTTGAAGACTGGGGGGGGGGGCAGAGGGTGATAGGGGCACTTAATGATCTAAACAGGGCATGTTAACGTGAAAACTCCACACCATTCAATTTCCCTGACAGGTCTTGCAGCTGTAAAACTGGGGGGGGGGCTCCCCCCCCCCGGCTGTATGGTTCTGGCACACATGATCCCAGGACTGTATATTCTGTTACCCATTCACCCATCAAGGTTTCTCTTGAGGAGTGTCAATGAGGGGCTATGCCTAATGTAGTTAGGAATTTGATTTTATATTCTCCCCTTTCATTTCCTATGTTATTATTTCAAGAGTTCGTGAAGCTCAGTGGGTTTTCATGCCACTGCCCTTTGCTTAGCCTAGCTTACACATAGAAATCATCTAAATAGAAGAATAGACAGAAGCAACATTAATGTCAATAGTGTAATGGTTAGAGCATTCACATAGTATCTATGCATTTGCGGTCCAAATCCCAATAAAGTCAGAGATGTTTTTTATGTTAAAAAGTATACCTTAACCACAGTTTGGATATTTAGGTAGTAATCTTCAGTTTAATAAACATTTGAAACACCCATATAAATCCATGTGTACCCAAGAATAAAGTCAACAGAGATTGTAATGTTATGTAAGCACATAGTGAGATTTTACTACACTTAAGTATATATATCCTGAGTAGTTAGCGGATGTGACTGTGTTTGCAGGCACAGGTTATACGCTTTTAAATTTCATTTAACCATGTTTAACCGCCGCCTTAATGTCACACAATCACTTTTAAACATGCTTACAATTGCTTAAAAGAGATGTATTCTGGTCTAATAAAAGTTAAACCATCGGAGGTCTTGGACCCTGGACCATGCACACCATAGTCACTGGACTTACCACTAAGCCAGCTGAGCTGGATACATGCTTCATGGGTTTTAGAATACACCTTTTACTACAGGCATTCCACAGTACTGACAACAAATGGGACAGTCACTTTGTGTACATATGTACAGTACTTTGTAATGTACTGTAGTTTGTGAATCAACATATATATGTCTACATATGCATAACTGTTAAAATTTAATACTAAATATGTATATATATGCATGTCAGTGATGTGTGCACATATATATATATATATATATATATATATATATATATTATATATATATATATATATATATATATATATATATCTGTATGGACACAGACACATCTATAGCCATATATATATAAACATCTATGAACACACTTCGTGACACAGAAGCAATCCAAAGTAATTGAAGTGTACACAAAACACATGCAGCTCTGGTATTTTAATAATTAATATTAACTTAATTCACCATAGAAGGGATGGTCATTGTGTATGTGGAGTTTGGGGTGGGGGAGGAATGATGGGTAATGTAATTATGCATCAAGGAGAGCCTGGGTTGGATGTTCAATAAGTGAACTGGAGGTGTATACATGGAGTATGGAGACAATAAAAAAAGGACACAAAACCAGAACCATGCGCATCCCTAATACACCCTGTCAGGTCACATTGCAACACATAATTCCACAAACATAGAACATTAACATGTATTTACATATGTACACCAACTGACTGTCACATTTGTTTTCAGTAGTGAGGACTGCTTGTAGTAAAAGGTATATTCTAGAAACCATAGCATTTCTACATATCTCAGATGCCTTAGTGGTAAAATCAGTGACTGTGGTGTTCATGGTCCCGGGTTCAAGGGCTGTTTATTTTTATAAGGGCCAGAATAAGGGCTGTTGGATGCAGGTTGATTAAGGTACTTTTAAGCAGTTTTAAGAGGGTTTGCGTGGGTTTGCGTGATGGTAACTGGCGCTTAAACATGGTTAAACGGATAAGCGTTTCACAGGTGTAACCTTCACTTACCGTCATGCAGAACATGGGCAAACTAGCTTACAACTGCTTAAATGTGCATTATTCACCCTTTCCCTAGCAGTGCCTGCTCTGAGAAGTAAAATAACCATTTCCAGGATTAGAACCCATAACCATGTACACCATCTTCAGAGTAACCTACCACTAAGCTACCTGAGATGTACCTATGTCAGTTGTGTTTTCAGACAGGTTAAAATACAAAAAGGAAGATTGTGTGGAAATAGGACAAACTACCATGTACCCAATGAAAGGTGTATGCTACACACACACACACACACACACACACACACACATATATATATATATATATATATATATATATATATATATATATATATATACAGATGTACATATATATATATATATATATATATATATATATATATATATATACATACATATGTATGTATAGAGAGAGAGAGAGAGATAGATACATGTCGATATATAGAGATATACATATATATAGATATATAGATAGGTTTAAAACATCTACACATTTATGGAGGTACATATAAACGTATGCAATAATATATATTACCGGTACATAAAGACGATATGTATATATATATATATATATATATATATATATATATATATATATATATATATATATATATATATATATATATATATATATATACATATATATACATACATACATACATACATGTGTGTATACAGCATCTGAAGTGTTCAAATCTGAGTATAACATGGACCATAGCAATCACACATTCTGTCCCCCCAAACAATATGAACACAACATATGAAGAGTATATGCCAATACACCATTACAAATATGTCATACGGACATGAGCTAAATAGGGTTAGTCACCAACACAACTACATTGACTGCAAATATCCATGACAGAAATACACAGACATCTTTTATTTAGCAAACATTTATTACATTCCGATGTATGGCCAAAAGGATTCAAGGACTAACATTACCTGCATGCAATACAGGAAGCATTAAACAGTGCCTTAATGAATCAGCCTGCAATTACAATATTATTAGTCCACTAAGGGATAGGTGTTCACATAGGGAAGGAACCCCCACACACATATAGAATATGTATAAGAGCAGTGTCTACACACATGCATCATCTATGTACACCCACCAACATCTCCCCCACACCCAAACTAATTACAACAATGCATGCTGCCATACCATTTCCAATTATTCACCCACTGTATGACATCTGCTGAAACCTTGACATACCTGGACAGAGTCACACTAACATGGCCCTATGTGAAATAGTTGTTGTTATACAATGGAACAGCTGCTGATGTTACAGGGTTTGTTTGAACAAATCAGGTTTCAGAGGGCTGAAAAGTAATTACATCAAGAAGTGTTACAGATTACTGATTATCAGCACAGTATGATACACATTAACACCAAACTAAAGATGTCTGATGAGCACACTGTAAACCCCCTAACATTGTATGCATAGCCATACAGGCTTGAGCTGGTCAAACATCCTGGCCAGACAAACATCTGCAGAAGTATTACGTACAGGCAAACCCTGCACAAGTAGCAATGTTCAGAAATATAACAGCAGTACTCACGTGTGGACCAAAACTTCTAGACATTCCACACAATATAGTTGAGTTTGTCTCCATACAGCTGTTGCAATAGATTTCAGACCACACTTCCAGGCTGTCTTCCTCACAAGTAAGGAAAAGGGACAATGCCCAATTGGAGTACTCAGTTATACTCCACTGTTGCCATGGTATTGGCTAATGGAGTAGCTACACAACTGATGTGCATGTAATTAACTACTTTGGAATGCCAACTGGTGATCAGGATAGCACATGGTACTGACTTCTAACTATTAAAAGGATGGTGTGTCACACATTCAAACCATCTGTATATACCTGGAGAACATTACAAAATACCCCAAAAAGAAATAAAACAAAGACCGAAATAAATACAATACCACTCAATAACACCTCCAATTACCAATAAGGTATGTATAAAGTGTAGTATGTCTGTGTATGTAGTACCTGTTCTGTATTAATTACATGGTAATCAATGCATATAGTGGAAATAGCTATCTTGTAGTAATGTATTGTTGAGCAGTAGTTATGCCTGTAGTATTCTATGTGTGTACTGCTGTAGGTCACAAGGCAAACTCCCCATACACCACAAGGGATGATATATTTAGGTTTGGAATTCATTAATTCTTTTCCAGCCACTGTTTGTGTCAGGGTTGGTCCAACAAGTATGTGCTATAACAGGGGATAGTATATGTTGATATATTGCAACAGTAGACATATGTATGGGTGTATTAGTGAGATGAACATGTCAAAGGTGGGCTTACTTTGCAAATATGGTTTGCATTGTGGGATAATGTGCCAATAACTTTGTAATGTACAGTATCCTAGGCAGATCTGTCTCACCTGTATTCCATTTTACATAGCATTTGTGTTATGTTATACAAACATTAGTTATGTCAGTTGGCAATTTCAACACTCAATAACAGGATACATATGAATTGTATTCATCTGACAGTTTAGCAGCATGATAGCAAAGACAATTGGAAGAGCTAGGTAACTATCCATGCACATAATACATATAATATCCACTTCTCTAGTATCATTTGCAAGCAATAAGAGCTGTACACGTGTACATGTTATGCAAATGTGTTGTGACCCTTGTTACAGGGCTGGGCCAAATGGCTATGTGCACACCTACATAAAGTGGATATTGAGAGCAGAGACCCACTGGTTGAACGTTCATGTATGTGTAGCCTAACCTCTCATTGCCAGCCTAACAGCTGCTTCCAAATACTGCATGTAAGGTTTTTAACAGTACTGCTAATGAAACAAGTTGCATATCATCTTTAACTCCAGTGTAACATCTGCAGTAGGAGTGTAGGAGACTGTTGTTCATGTGCTGTCTTTCTAGTTGCCCGCCTCTTATGTTAATCTGACCATATATCTCATTTCTCTCTACTTTCACTGGCTTATGTGAGTAATCACAAAATCATCACTTTTGAAATCCCACCCCTTCAATTATTTAAATTTATTGGCCATCCTACAGTATTTCATAGTACCAAAATACAAAAGTAACCACCCCTTTCAGTCCATCTTGCTGTTTTAAAAATAGTAACTCTCCACTAAACCTTAACTTTTTAAACAGGTAAAACTCAAGTTACCTACTTTCATATCTAACTTCTCTAGTGCACACTGCAGAGTGCATTCTTTTCAATCTTACCTTTAAGCATCCCTGTTACTAGCACTTACTCTAATACCTAAAAGATCATCTCTACTTGACTCCAAGTAGACTTTTCTATCTGTTAAACCTAGCACTTGCTCCTACAGTACTTATTACCTTGATACAGCACTCTTATAGATAGCACCCCAAAAGGCAAACCCCATTTCTCGGTCACCCACGTCCCCGGAATCTCTTTTAAAGTTTTTGTCTAGTCCTTCTAGCATGTCGAGGATCAGTTGCTAGTGTCCTCTCCTGCTCAGCTGGTGAACCTGGGAATATTGAGGCAATGTTACAATTGCCTCATGTACTGAACAACCCTCTCCTCCTCCCACAAAACACAAATACATGCGAGAGATGCAACTATACGGCCAAACTGGAGGCTGAGCTCTCTCAACATAGGACTGGCAAGACCAGTCAGGAGGAGAAGGTTACCACACACACTATAGACCCAGTCTCACATAGTACCATCACAACCTCAAATCATACACATAAACACACAAAGACATACAGGCGGCTCTGATCAAAAATCTACCAAAACAGCAGAGGCCACCAAAGCAGACACCCAAACAACCACCACCTCAGAACACAACACCTGCAACACATAGACCTCACAGTCAGAGTGTCAAACAGTCACAGCCCTTAAGGCCAAACACAATGCCAGACACACTAGTCATTGGTGACTCCATAGTCAGACACACTGACGTCCCGCTCACCAGACTGAGTAAGGAGAAGGTCACAGTAAGCTGCCTGTCAGGCGCTATAATCCGCCACATAACGCAAGCACTCAGGTCTCTCAACAGCAGGTACAAATACGACTCAGTCATTGTCCACGCTGGTGTAAACGACCTGAGATGTACCTCCTGGACTACATGAAAAGAGACATTGAGGAGCTCTCTGATTATGTAGCCCAGGCAGGTATGACCCTGACCTTGAGCAGTATCCTACCTTCACCAAGAATGATGCCACAATACAGAGATAAGATGATCAGCTTTAACAATTGGCTTAAACTCTGGTGTCATTCAAAGGGGATCCAATGTCTGTCTGCCTGGGATGACATGCTGGACAAGCCACGCTGCCGCAAGGACGGCTTGCACCTGTCACCCTGGGATTCGGATATTGGCAAAGGCTCTTGCCACCCCATAGTGCCTTTTTAGGCAAGGCTCAAATTCTAAACCTACCACCCTAGAACACAAAAAGGAAAAACTAAGGGTAATGCTGCTCAATGCCAGAAGTCTAAATCTCAAAATGCACGCTCGAGGGGCCCTTCTCAGTATGGAGAACATCGATGTCTGTGCAGTGACAGAAACCTGGTTCAAGGCTCCTGAGAGCACCCCAGCACTATCAGGTTTTACCTCTTATCATGCCCGCCCCAAAATCCGGACAATACCAAGAAAGGAGGGGGGGGATATCCATATTCATCAAGGACACCCACACCTCAAGACTGGTGGCAACGCACGATGCATCGGAGACCATCCAGGTGCAATTAACCATAGGCAAGACTGCTCTGCAAATTGTAGCATGTTACAGGCCACCCTCACAAACTCAGGAACCTCACATGGCCTTCCTGAAAACACTAGAGGAGATAAATGTATCACCAAACACCATCATACTAGGTGACTTCAATTACCCTAATATAGACTGGGAACACTACTCAAGCCCAAACACCTAGCCCAAAAGTTCCTGGAATTCATAAACTCAAATGCCATGGAACAACTAGTCACCATCCCCACAAGAGGAGAAAACATACTTGATCTCATCATCACGAACATGGGAGCACAATGTTCAACACCGGAAGTATACCCCTCACTGGTGAGATCAGATCACAAACTAATCTCGCTGGAGGTCCTCATCCCACCCCCACCTGAAATAAAAAAGACCACAGTAAAGAACTTCTTGAAAGCCGACTTCACACTTCTAAAGACTAGTGTGGTCTCCTTTAAGGCCCCCGAGTCAGCGGAAAACAGTACTCAAGCCGCTGAATCACTTACAAATGCCTTCTACCAGCACCTGCAGGACTGCATGGATAAGACAATCCCAAGCAAAACAAAGACTCTTTGTACCAAAGGCAAGCATCCAGTCCGGTGGACCCCAGCCATAAACAAACTCTACAACAAAAAGAGGAAGCTACTACAAGATAGAGCAAAATCCTTAAAAGGTAAGACACCCTTGATCACTATAAGTAAAAAACTAAGAACTCTCATAAAATCATGCAAAGCAAATTTTGAGAGAAAAGATGTCAACCATAGTTCAGTACATGATGCCCTCAACCAAGAAGACCTGGGTTGGGTCAAGAGTTTGAGGTTACCAATGTCTTTGTTAATGAGTTCCATGATGATGCGCTCCATAGCCTTGCAGACCAGGCTACTCAGGCTTAGTGGTAGTTACCATGGTCAGTTGTGGCTCCTCCTTTGGGAGTGGAATAACCATTGCTATGTGCCATTCTATGGGCATGTAGCCTGTGGAGAGGCTGAGGGTTGAACAGCATATATAGGTGGGGGTTAGTTTGTCTTGTAGTGTTTTGCAGAAGATGCAACCTGGGGACACCATCTGGCCCTTGCAATGCTGTTTTTGCCTTTTGAGAGGGCTATTTTCACCTGTGTGATGTTTGGGATACTGTACTTTTCCTGTATTGTTGTGTGCCCTTTAGGGGATGATATGGGGGAAGTTTGCACTGAATGTATCTGCAAGGTTGTAAGCGACATCAGTAGGTTCAGTATATTTTGTGCTATATTGCACCGGCACAGTGCAAATCTGTGAGAGTTACCACTTAGATTCTTGACATAGCCAAAGAAGGCTTTGTGGTTATCTGTCTAATCGCTATGGCTATTTCCCTTGGAAGTTGTGGATGATTACATGAGAGGATCATTGTTTCTTACTAATACTGGTCAGGATGTAATTCTTGGGATTTTCTTTTATTTCTGGACTACCGTCCCACTTCAATGTATAGCCTGTTTATTGCAGTGGCTCCACCAGACTGGTGTCCTTGTCTTGGAGGAGTGAGTCTTGGTCTACCAGGGATGGCATGATCCATACATCCTTGTAGGCTCATAGAGTGCATTTGTAAATCTGTCTGTATCTTGGGCAGTGTTTTCCCTTAGTGTGGCTGTGAAACTTCCACCTCTGTCTTTAGTAGTGTGAAGTTAGCTGTAGGAAAGGATTTCACTGTGGTTTCCTTGGGGGGTGGACATCCATGAATAGTTCATGGTCAGATCTAACCAGTGATGGGTTTACCTCTGCTGTGTTGCACCTGTCGCTTATGTTGGTGATTACCAGGTCTAGCGTTTCCACCTCTAGTTGGGGGAGTTTGCCATCTGATCTAGGCATTTGAGTTGATAAATTCCAGGAAGCTGGGCCTGCTTTAGTACATACTCAAGTAGTTTTCCCAGTTAATGGTAAGATAGTTGAAAACATCCAATATCAGGGTGTTCGGTAGGACTGTCATGTTTTCCACTGTCTCCAGGAAGGTGGAGGGTGGTCCTGGGTCATGGAGGGGTGATCTGTAGCAGGCCACAATTTGCATTGCAGTTTTGGCTGATGTTAGCTGCACATGGATGATCTCAGAGGTATCATGCTGCCCCACTAACCTGGAGGTGTAGGTATCCTTGATTAATATGGATACACCCCCTCCATTTCTGTGCCAATCCATGTTCTGTGGCTGAAATGTGTGGTATGAGATGTAGAGTGCTGGGGTGCTCTCAGGAGCCTTAAAACAGATTTTAGGTTCTTCAGAGATGTTTATGTAGTCCATACTGAGGAGTTCTGTGAGTGTGTGCATGTAATGATTTCAACTCCTGGCGTTGAGTAGCATAACCCTCATTGTTTTACTTTTTTGTGCTGTTTACAAGGTGGGTTTCACCTTTGAGCCTGCCTAAAAAGGCACCATGGGGCTGCAAGAGCTTTGGCCAGTATTCAAAAAGTCTAAGGCTGCAGGTGCAAGCCAGTATGGTATTGTTGCATGCATGTTTCCTGTCTGTGCTTGTTTCTTACCTTTCCTGTAGGTAACCTACTGGTAAGCAATGGAAAGCCTTAAACTGATACAAGCCTTCCAGCTTCCAAGAGAGTTTTGGAGTGATTAAGTATAAGTGTTCTGCATGTTCTTGCTGTACTGAACAGTTTTCTGCCTACATGCTGACTACCCACTGTATATAGTGACCTGAAAGCTCTGTTTATTCACATATTGTATTTCATTTACGCCTGCAACTTAGAGGCTCACAAGTAGGTACTAGGTTATCCGCCCAAGGGCATGTAGAAGCAGCTACAGTGTGTTGGCTTTCCACCCCATTGATCAATTAACTGAGCCTCTGTCAAGCATAGCCAATGAAGTGATTCTAGGCAGAGGTGCCGAAGCTGTTGAAGACTGGGGGGGGGGGCAGAGGGTGATAGGGGCACTTAATGATCTAAACAGGGCATGTTAACGTGAAAACTCCACACCATTCAATTTCCCTGACAGGTCTTGCAGCTGTAACTGGGGCTCCCCGGCTGTATGGTTCTGGCACACATGATCCCAGGACTGTATATTCTGTTACCCATTCACCCATCAAGGTTTCTCTTGAGGAGTGTCAATGAGGGGCTATGCCTAATGTAGTTAGGAATTTGATTTTATATTCTCCCCTTTCATTTCCTATGTTATTATTTCAAGAGTTCGTGAAGCTCAGTGGGTTTTCATGCCACTGCCCTTTGCTTAGCCTAGCTTACACATAGAAATCATCTAAATAGAAGAATAGACAGAAGCAACATTAATGTCAATAGTGTAATGGTTAGAGCATTCACATAGTATTTGTGTATTTGTGGTTCAAATCCCAATAAAGTCAGAGATGTTTTTTATGTTAAAAAGTATACCTTAACCACAGTTTGGATATTTAGGTAGTAATCTTCAGTTTAATAAACATTTGAAACACCCATATAAATCCATGTGTACCCAAGAATAAAGTCAACAGAGATTGTAATGTTATGTAAGCACATAGTGAGATTTTACTACACTTAAGTATATATATCCTGAGTAGTTAGCGGATGTGACTGTGTTTGCAGGCACAGGTTATACGCTTTTAAATTTCATTTAACCATGTTTAACCATGCTTGTAATGTCACACAATCACTTTTAAACATGCTTACAATTGCTTAAAAGAGATGTATTCTGGTCTAATAAAAGTTAAACCATCGGAGGTCTTGGACCCTGACCATGCACACCATAGTCACTGGACTTACCACTAAGCCAGCTGAGCTGGATACATGCTTCATGGGTTTTAGAATACACCTTTTACATACAGGCATTCCACAGTACTGACAACAAATGGGACAGTCACTTTGTGTACATATGTACAGTACTTTGTAATGTACTGTAGTTTGTGAATCAACATATATATGTCTACATATGCATAACTGTTAAAATTTAAGACTAAATATGTATATATATGCATGTCAGTGATGTGTGCACATATATATATATATATATATATATATATATATATATTATATATATATATATATATATATATATATATATATATATCTGTATGGACACAGACACATCTATAGCCATATATATAAACATCTATGAACACACTTCGTGACACAGAAGCAATCCAAAGTAATTGAAGTGTACACAAAACACATGCAGCTCTGGTATTTTAATAATTAATATTAACTTAATTCACCATAGAAGGGATGGTCATTGTGTATGTGGAGTTTGGGGTGGGGGAGGAATGATGGGTAATGTAATTATGCATCAAGGAGAGCCTGGGTTGGATGTTCAATAAGTGAACTGGAGGTGTATACATGGAGTATGGAGACAATAAAAAAGGACACAAAACCAGAACCATGCGCATCCCTAATACACCCTGTCAGGTCACATTGCAACACATAATTCCACAAACATAGAACATTAACATGTATTTACATATGTACACCAACTGACTGTCACATTTGTTTTCAGTAGTGAGGACTGCTTGTAGTAAAAGGTATATTCTAGAAACCATAGCATTTCTACATATCTCAGATGCCTTAGTGGTAAAATCAGTGACTGTGGTGTTCATGGTCCCGGGTTCAAGGGCTGTTTATTTTTATAAGGGCCAGAATAAGGGCTGTTGGATGCAGGTTGATTAAGGTACTTTTAAGCAGTTTTAAGAGGGTTTGCGTGGGTTTGCGTGATGGTAACTGGCGCTTAAACATGGTTAAACGGATAAGCTGCTTCACAGGTGTAACCTTCACTTACCGTCATGCAGAACATGGGCAAACTAGCTTACAACTGCTTAAATGTGCATTATTCACCCTTTCCCTAGCAGTGCCTGCTCTGAGAAGTAAAATAACCATTTCCAGGATTAGAACCCATAACCATGTACACCATCTTCAGAGTAACCTACCACTAAGCTACCTGAGATGTACCTATGTCAGTTGTGTTTTCAGACAGGTTAAAATACAAAAAGGAAGATTGTGTGGAAATAGGACAAACTACCATGTACCCAATGAAAGGTGTATGCTACACACACACACACACACACACACACACACATATATATATATATATATATATATATATATATATATATATATATATATATACAGATGTACATATATATATATATATATATATATATATATATATATATATATATACATACATATGTATGTATAGAGAGAGAGAGAGAGATAGATACATGTCGATATATAGAGATATACATATATATAGATATATAGATAGGTTAAAAACATCTACACATTTATGGAGGTACATATAAACGTATGCAATAATATATATTACCGGTACATAAAGACGTATATGTATATATATATATATATATATATATATATATATATATATATATATATATATATATATATATATATATATATATATATATATATACATATATATACATACATACATACATACATGTGTGTATACAGCATCTGAAGTGTTCAAATCTGAGTATAACATGGACCATAGCAATCACACATTCTGTCCCCCCAAACAATATGAACACAACATATGAAGAGTATATGCCAATACACCATTACAAATATGTCATACGGACATGAGCTAAATAGGGTTAGTCACCAACACAACTACATTGACTGCAAATATCCATGACAGAAATACACAGACATCTTTTATTTAGCAAACATTTATTACATTCCGATGTATGGCCAAAAGGATTCAAGGACTAACATTACCTGCATGCAATACAGGAAGCATTAAACAGTGCCTTAATGAATCAGCCTGCAATTACAATATTATTAGTCCACTAAGGGATAGGTGTTCACATAGGAAGGAACCCCACACACATATAGAATATGTATAAGAGCAGTGTCTACACACATGCATCATCTATGTACACCCACCAACATCTCCCCCACACCCAAACTAATTACAACAATGCATGCTGCCATACCATTTCCAATTATTCACCCACTGTATGACATCTGCTGAAACCTTGACATACCTGGACAGAGTCACACTAACATGGCCCTATGTGAAATAGTTGTTGTTATACAATGGAACAGCTGCTGATGTTACAGGGTTTGTTTGAACAAATCAGGTTTCAGAGGGCTGAAAAGTAATTACATCAAGAAGTGTTACAGATTACTGATTATCAGCACAGTATGATACACATTAACACCAAACTAAAGATGTCTGATGAGCACACTGTAAACCCCTAACATTGTATGCATAGCCATACAGGCTTGAGCTGGTCAAACATCCTGGCCAGACAAACATCTGCAGAAGTATTACGTGACAGGCAAACCCTGCACAAGTAGCAATGTTCAGAAATATAACAGCAGTACTCACGTGTGGACCAAAACTTCTAGACATTCCACACAATATAGTTGAGTTTGTCTCCATACAGCTGTTGCAATAGATTTCAGACCACACTTCCAGGCTGTCTTCCTCACAAGTAAGGAAAAGGGACAATGCCCAATTGAGTACTCAGTTATACTCCACTGTTGCCATGGTATTGGCTAATGGAGTAGCTACACAACTGATGTGCATGTAATTAACTACTTTGGAATGCCAACTGGTGATCAGGATAGCACATGGTACTGACTTCTAACTATTAAAAGGATGGTGTGTCACACATTCAAACCATCTGTATATACCTGGAGAACATTACAAAATACCCCAAAAAGAAATAAAACAAAGACCGAAATAAATACAATACCACTCAATAACACCTCCAATTACCAATAAGGTATGTATAAAGTGTAGTATGTCTGTGTATGTAGTACCTGTTCTGTATTAATTACATGGTAATCAATGCATATAGTGGAAATAGCTATCTTGTAGTAATGTATTGTTGAGCAGTAGTTATGCCTGTAGTATTCTATGTGTGTACTGCTGTAGGTCACAAGGCAAAATCCCATACACCACAAGGGATGATATATTTAGGTTTGGAATTCATTAATTCTTTTCCAGCCACTGTTTGTGTCAGGGTTGGTCCAACAAGTATGTGCTATAACAGGGGATAGTATATGTTGATATATTGCAACAGTAGACATATGTATGGGTGTATTAGTGAGATGAACATGTCAAAGGTGGGCTTACTTTGCAAATATGGTTTGCATTGTGGGATAATGTGCCAATAACTTTGTAATGTACAGTATCCTAGGCAGATCTGTCTCACCTGTATTCCATTTTACATAGCATTTGTGTTATGTTATACAAACATTAGTTATGTCAGTTGGCAATTTCAACACTCAATAACAGGATACATATGAATTGTATTCATCTGACAGTTTAGCAGCATGATAGCAAAGACAATTGGAAGAGCTAGGTAACTATCCATGCACATAATACATATAATATCCACTTCTCTAGTATCATTTGCAAGCAATAAGAGCTGTACGTGTACATGTTATGCAAATGTGTTGTGACCCTTGTTACAGGGCTGGGCCAAATGGCTATGTGCACACCTACATAAAGTGGATATTGAGAGCAGAGACCCACTGGTTGAACGTTCATGTATGTGTAGCCTAACCTCTCATTGCCAGCCTAACAGCTGCTTCCAAATACTGCATGTAAGGTTTTTAACAGTACTGCTAATGAAACAAGTTGCATATCATCTTTAACTCCAGTGTAACATCTGCAGTAGGAGTGTAGGAGACTGTTGTTCATGTGCTGTCTTTCTAGTTGCCCGCCTCTTATGTTAATCTGACCATATATCTCATTTCTCTCTACTTTCACTGGCTTATGTGAGTAATCACAAAATCATCACTTTTGAAATCCCACCCCTTCAATTATTTAAATTTATTGGCCATCCTACAGTATTTCATAGTACCAAAATACAAAAGTAACCACCCCTTTCAGTCCATCTTGCTGTTTTAAAAATAGTAACTCTCCACTAAACCTTAACTTTTTAAACAGGTAAAACTCAAGTTACCTACTTTCATATCTAACTTCTCTAGTGCACACTGCAGAGTGCATTCTTTTCAATCTTA
This sequence comes from Protopterus annectens, assembly GCF_019279795.1. NCBI lineage: Eukaryota > Metazoa > Chordata > Ceratodontiformes > Protopteridae > Protopterus > Protopterus annectens. The sequence continues at coordinate 111,733,517 of NC_056744.1, forward strand.
CCTTTAAGCATCCCTGTTACTAGCACTTTCTCTAATACCTAGAGAGATCATCTCTACTTGACTCCAAGTAGACTTTTCTCTATCTGTTAAACCTAGCACTTGCTCCTACAGTACTTATTACCTTGATACAGCACTCTTATAGATAGCACCCCAAAAAGGCAAACCCCCATTTCTCGTCACCCACGTCCCCGGAATCTCTTTTAAAGTTTTTGTCTAGTCCTTCTAGCATGTCGAGGGATCAGTTGCTAGTGTCCTCTCCTGCTCAGCTGGTGAACCTGAATATTGAGGCAATGTTACAATTGCCTCATGTACTGACAACCCTCTCCTCCTCCCACAAAACACAAATACATGCGAGATGCAACTATACGGCCAAACTGGAGGCTGAGCTCTCAACATAGGACTGGCAAGACCAGTCAGGAGGAGAAGGTTACCACACACTATAGACCCAGTCTCACATAGTACCATCACAACCTCAAATCATACACATAAACACACAAAGACATACTCGGCTCTGATCAAAAAATCTACCAAAACAGCAGAGGCCACCAAAGCAGACACCCAAACAACCACCACCTCAGAACACAACACCTGCAACACATAGACCTCACAGTCAGAGTGTCAAACAGTCACAGCCCTTAAGGCCAAACACAATGCCAGACACACTAGTCATTGGTGACTCCATAGTCAGACACACTGACGTCCCGCCACCAGACTGAGTAAGGAGAAGGTCACAGTAAGCTGCCTGTCAGGCTATAATCCGCCACATAACAAGCACTCAGGTCTCTCAACAGCAGGTACAAATACGACTCAGTCATTGTCCACGCTGGTGTAAACGACCTGAGATGTACCTCCTTGGACTACATGAAAAGAGACATTGAGGAGCTCTCTGATTATGTAGCCCAGGCAGGTATGACCCTGACCTTGAGCAGTATCCTACCTTCACCAAGAATGATGCCACAATACAGAGATAAGATGATCAGCTTTAACAATTGGCTTAAACTCTGGTGTCATTCAAAGGGGATCCAATGTCTGTCTGCCTGGGATGACATGCTGGACAAGCCACGCTGCATGAGGACGGCTTGCACCTGTCACCCTGGGATTCCGGATATTGGCAAAGGCTCTTGCCACCCCATAGTGCCTTTTTAGGCAAGGCTCAAATTCTAAACCTACCACCCTAGAACACAAAAAGGAAAAAACTAAGGGTAATGCTGCTCAATGCCAGAAGTCTAAATCTCAAAATGCACGCACTCGAGGCCCTTCTCAGTATGGAGAACATCGATGTCTGTGCAGTGACAGAAACCTGGTTCAAGGCTCCTGAGAGCACCCCAGCACTATCAGGTTTTACCTCTTATCATGCCCGCCCCAAAATCCGGACAATACCAAGAAAGGAGGGGTATCCATATTCATCAAGGACACCCACACCTCAAGACTGGTGGCAACGCACGATGCATCGGAGACCATCCAGGTGCAATTAACCATAGGCAAGACTGCTCTGCAAATTGTAGCATGTTACAGGCCACCCTCACAAACTCAGGAACCTCACATGGCCTTCCTGAAAACACTAGAGGGGATAAATGTATCACCAAACACCATCATACTAGGTGACTTCAATTACCCTAATATAGACTGGGAACACTACTCAAGCCCAAACACCCTAGCCCAAAAGTTCCTGGAATTCATAAACTCAAATGCCATGGAACAACTAGTCACTATCCCCACAAGAGGAGAAAACATACTTGATCTCATCATCACGAACATGGGAGCACAATGTTCAACACCGGAAGTATACCCCTCACTGGTGAGATCAGATCACAAACTAATCTCGCTGGAGGTCCTCATCCCACCCCCACCTGAAAAAAAAAAGACCACAGTAAAGAACATCTTGTAAGCCGACCTCACACTTCTAAAAAATAGTGTGGTCTCCTTTTAGGCCCCCGAGCCATGGAAAACAGTACTCAAGCCGCTGAATCACTTACAAATGCCTTCTACCAGCACCTGCAGGACTGCATGGATAAGACAATCCCAAGCAAAACAAAGACTCTTTGTACCAAAGGCAAGCATCCAGTCCGGTGGACCCCAGCCATAAACAAACTCTACAACAAAAAGAGGAAGCTACTACAAGATAGAGCAAAATCCTTAAAAGGTAAGACACCCTTGATCACTATAAGTAAAAAACTAAGAACTCTCATAAAATCATCCAAAGCAAATTTTGAGAGAAAAATAGCTAAAGACTCAAAAGACAATCATAAGGCCTTCTTTAGCTATGTTAGAAACCTGGGAGGAAACTCCCAGATATGCTCAGAACTAGTTCAAAATGATGTGAAGATTACTGATCCTACAGACATTGCCAACATACTGGCTGACAGGTTCAGTGCAAACTTCTCCCAAAAGGAGAGATATCTATACCAAGCGATTGCAGCCACCCAAACATCTCCAATGCCCAAGTGAGAACTGCTCTCTCCAAAGCAAAAAACAGCATCCATGGGACCTGATGGTGTCCCCGGCTGTGTGCTCCACGAACTCAATGAGGAATTAAACCCACAGCTAGGACAGCTGTTTAATCATAGTCTTACCTTTGGATCACCCAGGAGTGGCGACTGCAACTGTGTTCCCACTTCACAAAGACGGTGCCTCCACCGACCCTGAAATTACCGCCCATTAGCTTGACAAGCCTTATCTGCAAAGCCATGGAGAGGATCATAATGGACCTCATAAATAAAGACATAGGAATTTGCAGACTTTGGATCCATCCCAGTTTGGCTTTGTCAAAGGCAGATCATGCCTTCTAAACTTGGTTGACTTTTTCAAACAGTCACCAAAGCCATTGATGAGGGAAAGGCAGTCCATACAGCCTACCTCGATCTGGCAGGCCTTCGATACAATACCCACTGGTATCATTGAAAAACTCATCAGCTTAAATGTTAACCCATACATCACAAGATGGGTTGCAAACTGGCTGAGTGACAGAACCCACAGGGTCAGAGTTGCTGGCGCCATGTCAGACTCAAAGCCTGTCACAAGTGGTGTACCACAGGGCTCAGTCCTGGGCCCACTCTTGTTTGGCATCTACTTTTCCAAGTACAAGCAAACACAGGAGGGTTATGGCTGACAAAGTTTGCAGATGACTGCAAACTGGGCGCCATAGTAGAAAACACATCTGACACAGATATCCTTCAGAAGGGTCTCACAGAAACGGATAACTGGTGCCAGAGCCATGGCCTAAAGTTAAATGCCAAAAATGCATAGTCATACCCTTCGGGAAAAACAAGGTTACCCCTAGCTACCAAATAGGTGGCAATCCACTGAGCACAGAAGAAGTTATCAGGGACCTGGGGACCCAGGTTGATAGTAGTCTGTCATTCGACACCCATGTAGCTAAAGTAGTTAGGAAGACCTTCTACATTGCCCACTTTATCATGAAGGATTCTCATCTAGATCAAGGGAGGTCATAGTCTCCTATACTCATCACTCATCAGACCAATGATTGAGTACAATGCCCCATTCGAATGTATCTGACCCGACACTTGCAGCAGCTGGAGAGGCCACAAAAGTTCCTCACCAAAAGGATAAAGGGTCTCAAACATCTGTCCTATGCTGCCCAACTGAAAGAACTCCAGCTCTATTCAGTCGCCACCGCTTGCTCAGAGGTGACCTTTGCCTAACATACAAGGCCATGTCAAACCCAGATTTGATGAATATGCTTCACCTTAAAAAATCTAGATCCGTCAGAGCCACAAGGGCGGGAGACTTAAACCTCGACACGGCTATTAATAGGACGTGCTGGAGGGATAGATTCATTACCCAAAGACTCCCTATGCTGTGGAATAAAATCCCGGTATATGTGAGGCAGAGCACCTCGCTGGCCTTGTTCAAGAGAAATCTTGACCAATGGATGGGAGATCGCAGATATACCCCAGGGATTACCTCAGTGTCACTGCTCGACAGAGGCACAGCAAAATAATGGGTATAGTTCCCCATACTAAAGGGGTGGCGTAAGCCACAAAACTATGGGCTAGGCTTGTAAATGCCCTCGGGCAGATAGCCTAGTATGAACCTATGAACCTATAATAGCTGCTTCATAGGTGATGGCTTACTCTATCTGATTATATCCTGACCATGTTGATAGTGGCAGCAGAGTCTATTGATACTTGACTCTGTTTGGGGAGTGGGTGTCCATGCCCAACAGACCTCATGGTTTTTTATTTTAATATTTGTTGACTGGGAAAGTCCAACTAGGTTCCACAGATCCTGTTTTCAGCAGAGGCCCGAGAAGAAATGCTCCAGAAGCATGTCTTTAGAATGTGGGAGGAAACTGGAGTACCCAGAGGAAACCCATGGGAATGCAGGGAGAACTTGCAAACTCCACACAGAAGGCACCCCAGCTGAGAATCGTACCGGAGAACCTCTTGCTGTGAGGTCTCAGCATTAATCGCTGCACCACTGCGCCATGGTGGATTCTGGTGGATATGTGTGTATATACCCAGAAAAGGATATAGACATGTTGACACTTGCATCATCTTTAATCAACTACCAGGATGTGATGTGCTCCTCAGATGAGGATTGCTGCTAAAGTTAGCTACTATGTTTCTGTAATAGCCAGTGTTTTCACGTCCATAACTCAACTATGTACTTGTGAGCATCACTGTCTAAAACATCTTCATAAGCAATAAGTAAACTAAATACAGCACTTGGTATTTGTAGTACTGAATGCTTATACAGGCATGTCCACTAGTTAGCTACAGAGGCAAGCTGGAAGCAGTCCAGTCTACAGCCATGACTGGACTGGACAGTCATGCGGTGTAGGTTAACGCATGCATCTCATCACCACACTCAACACATACCCTTACCAGAACACAGTAAGGACACCCACACATACCACCAGAAAGCACACACATTCACAGAGGCTTCCAAGTATCTCACCAAGCAAGGGACCTCCCAAGCTGGAATAGGCAGACAACAAAATACACAAACTGTATGACATAGGTTGCAAAACTGTGCCACTCCACAGAACACGTGGCCAGAAACATGCCCAAGAGTACTCATATGTGAATGCAAAGTCCAGCACTATGTCACATGCCAAGCTATATGAGGGCAAACATACTGTCAGCTGCCTGTCTGCCATGATTATCCACATACCCATACACTCAGATCACCTTTTGAACTGTACACATGACTCTGGCATATTCCATGTTGTTGTGCAGGACCTGGGATGCCGTAGCATGGCTTGCATGGAAACACACATGTAGGAACCGTCAGGTCTTGTAGCCCATGCAGGAATTTCCCAAGGCCTGGGTAGCAGTCTGCCATTGCCCAGAATGATAGTGCAGTACAGGGACAAAAGGATTGTATTCCCCAATTGTCTAATGTACTGGTGTAATCCAAAGGGTATCCAGTATCTCTCCACCTGAGATAACATGGTTAACAGACCATGATGCTTTGCCAGACAGGGCCTGCACCTGTCACCCCTGGGAATCTGGATACTGTCTAGGGCTCATGCTTCCCCTATAGTGTCTTCATCATGCAAGGTTCAAGTGACAATTCCACTGCTGTAACAGGGACAGCCAAGCAATAAACCATGTGTCTAGCTACTCAATGATACATTTTGGAAACTCAATATGGACTTACTTACGTCAATCCTTAACATGGATAACATATCTGTGCAGTGACTGAGATATGGTTCAAGGCAGAGAACACCTCTGCATGACCATGTTATAAAACATACCTCACCTCTTGGCCATTATCCTTTATTGGAACACACAGGCCACAGGTGTGTCCATATTCCTGAAGGATATGTACACCCCCAGGTTAGTTGCACTTGCATAACTTCAGATGCATTATGCTGAGCAACTACCTCTGTGCCAAAATGGAATCCAAACTGCATCCTGCTACAGATCACCCACCATGCCTCTGAATTCCCAACTGTCATATTGTGCTGTAATGGGGACTATTAGGTTTGAGACAGAAAACCATAATTATAGCTACTCTCAACTATCCCACTATTAACTAGGAAGACTCCTCATGTACCAACACCTGTGCTCAATGCATCTTGGATTTCATCACCACAATGACCTGGATCACCATAGTCGCACAAACAGGGAAAACAGTATGCTACACATAGTCTGTCTCCAAAGCCAATGTTATGCTTCTTAAGACAGAATTGGTGAATGTCATGGCACCCATGCAGATGGACAATGCATGTGCACCTAGCCGGCCTTAGACATAGGCCAACTAGGCGGCTGCCTAGGGCGCCGGTCTAGCAGGGGCACTTTTCTAGTATTTATCTGATGTAGTTAGATCAGGATGGGGGCACCAGGTAGTGTGGTGGGGGGCGCCGTGGAGCCCTTTTGCCTAGGGCACCAGTTGACCTAAGGCCATGTGCAAATGTTGAATCCTACAAAAATGCACTTTAAGCACTCACATTAGTGCAGTGATTGTGCTATTGAAACAGAACCAAGATTCAACCAAACACAAACAGGAAGACAAACTGGAGGTACCCTGCCATAAACTGTACCACAGAAGGTAGAAACTGTTGCAAGAGTAAACACACATGAGTGGAGGTGATCCCTGGTCAGCCTCAGTAAGATTTAGATACACCATATAAGACCACACAAAGCCACTGTGAAACTAATCGGCCACATATTATGAGGCCAACCACAGAACATTCTATAGCTGTGTCATGAATCATAATGGCAATGACAACACCTGCCCTGCTTCACAACACTATGGCATGAGAAGTACTGCACCTACAGAAATACCACTTGTTCATCCTGAGAGGGTCTATGATAACTTAAACCCACTCTCACCTCCCCTCCAACAGGTACATATATTTATATATTCATGTACACTACAGAGTCCCTGTAATAACAACTATGCAGGTACAAGCTGCACTCTCTAAAGCCATACATACAGCTTGCATGGGAACTGTCAGCATCACAGGGTGTGTTTTACACAAACGTCAGAACAATCTGCTCTCCACCTACACATCATGTTCAGTCATAGCTGCATGTCAGGCTGTGTACACACTGAATGGTGCATAGCAACAGTTATCACACCCCACAAAGGGGGAGACACCACTGATAATGTGAAATAGTGCACTACTACCCTGCGGAGGCTGGTCTGTAAGGCCATGAACCTTGATCAACTTATTTGATGTAGTCAGTAATGATGTAGATGACAATATGGTTGATTCACACAGCATATCTTGACCTTGCCAGGTCTTAGGACACCATCACCCATACTGGGTTCCAGCTATACTCAGTAAACTAGGTGTATATTCCTATGTCACATGATTGGTTGGCAACTGGCTCACTGGCAGAACTAACGGTACAGAAGGTGTCTGACTAATACACGCACAGCAAACCAATGCCAACTACAGTAATACAGGGTTCAGTCCTGGTACTCCCCCTCTTTGTTATCTAAATCTATACCACACAGACTAACACAGAAGGCATCTGCCTATTGACGTTTGCAAATGACTATGAACTAGGAGCTATAGTTGACTCAATGAGTGCTGTGGGCAACATACAGAAGGGCCTTTGTGGGTCGGATGTGTGGTGTCTGACGTATGGCCACAATCTCACTGCAAAGTATTGCATTGTCATCCCCTATGTTATAAACCCTGTACCCATGAACTACCACCTAGGCAGCAGGCAACATAATGGAAGCTGTGTGTGTATGGGATCCAGCTGGACAGTAGTCTTTCCTTTGATAGTCACTTCATCACACCAGTCAGGTAGTCATAAGTGGCACCCCTAATCATGACAGGGTGCAATCCATGAATATAGAGATCATTGTTCACCCATATTCAACACTCAATTGACCCATAATAGATCACATAGCATGATGCCTACCCTGAATAAAGCCATGTCTAACCCAGAGATGTTGGACATGCTACACTTACACATCCTGATTTCAAATAAACACATACTTCATGGACATCCACCTTTCTAGTACAAGGATCATATCATGCCTGACAGATCCCTGTCCCATACACTTTACATACTCCTGCCATACTATACATCCCTGTCCAGCAAAGCTGCACATTGCCCCTCTTTGAGACATGGTGTGATGACCGCATGGCAAATATTTATCAGTAAACCTGTGGATCAGTTCTGTGGCACTGCTTGAACTAGCCACTGAAAGGTACCTGTCTGTTGGCTACAGCTAGGTAACCTTTCAGCCTATGCTCATACATGGCCCAGGGCATATAGACTACTAGTTCACTATGACCATACATGCTATAGTTGATATCCAACCCTGCAAATACCATCAAGCTAGCCATTGTCCCATGTGTTCCACATGTGCAACACAGGTAATAGATGGCAGGATGCCATACTGCTGTACAGTGCCATGTAGATGTATACGGCAAAACACATACATGTACAACTTGCTGTGAGCAAGTCTGCAGGGTCACAGGTCATGTCCCTTAAGGCTGTGTATGACTATATATGTGACATATACACAGCATTAAGGTCCCCTGCATTAATATCAACACATCCAGTCATGTGCTTATAGGTAAAGACACCAGTACAGGCAAAAAGACATGCCCACATCAAGACAACATCCACTCGAGTATGAGCAATGTCATCACTTGACATACAAATATATGGTGATAACATGAAATCACCAGTAAGTGTCAAATGTGTGTGAGTTAAACATATCAGTGGTGTTAGTGTCATGCAGATTTGCAAAGCCATATTTGTAATTACAATAAATGTGATACACATGTATGTGCAGCTGTACGTCTGTATTACTCTGAGTTACTGTGACCTGTCACCGTCATAATGTCTGCCAGGTATGCCGTGTGCCAGGCTGCCACCGTACAGCCACATGGAGGTTGAGGTCCTCATCCCATACTTCCTTGACAACCATGAGACACTTTTCAGACATGTGCCACAGGATGCACAGCACAGGGATGCCCAGTGGGAGGAACTTCACAGGAGGGTAAAAGATGTTGGCAGCCACATTCGTACCTATCAGCAGGTGCGCCGACACTGCAGTGACTTAATAAGACAGGCAAAAGAGCGTGCAGATGCAATCGCCAGGGAACAAGCTGCAACAGGTGGGGGGCACTCACCCAGCCCCCACTCACACATACTGAGGAGCTTCTGGCCAACCTGGGGACACTTGCAGAACTCCATCCACAAGCTTCAGCTGGTATTGTGGAGGGGGGTGTCTCACAATCACTGAGCCAGAAGTTAGCTGGTAAATCACTACTGCACATATAACACAACTATATTTAATATAGATACATGTGTTACTATACAACATTTAACTTAACATCATATGCAAGGCATGTATGCACACATGCCACATACTATGGTTTGCTACTCTATGTATGCACAGATGTGCATACTGCATAGTATAGTCTATTGTACTGGCTTATCTGCCAACATGCACATTGCACCCTGTAGCTATCACACCGGTGTGGATAATGATCTTACTGCTCTGACACTCCCATTTAGGTACCTCTGGCATTTCACAATGGCAGCAGCCTGTTGCTGGTGAGTTAGTTATTACTTATCAAGCTTGATAAAGCACAGATCATATTAAATGCATGCTGCCATGTGGAAATTTAACACATGCACACATAACGTATGGTGATCCTGTCAATATATCTATGTCAGACCTGCAATGCATCACAGTGGTTACCCATGTGGAATATTTGAAGACTATATGAAACACCTACACTAAACCTTACAAACTGTCATTGCCAGATGTGTGGACAGCTGTAAATACAATGGTGGAGGTGTGGTTCACTGTAGGGACATGTACTACAGATCAGCATCACACATGTGGGGAATACAAACAATACTATACAGAGAGCATATGTGTGCACACACTCTGTATGTTTTGGAGCTGGATTATGACAAACCGACTGGAGTCATCCTTGTGGAGTACACCCTTGCTATGAATGCCACACAATGTCATCTGCTATCTGACATGTCCATGACATTTTGTGGGCCGATTGCAACACTGGTTAACTATCCTGCAAAACATGATATCTCACATCCCAAACATACCACCCTTTGTCTGCATAAACCTGTCCTCAGTGGAGCATATGACATCTATGGGTGTATGTCATATGGGACAACACTGACATATGAAATAGATGCCCATCCCAACCAATGGACAAAACATGTTTACACATGGCCATGGAGGATGGCCAGAGACATGAAGCAGCACAGAGAGTAGAAGGAATGTACATGTGTGTACACCCTGTTGTACATTGGCTCAACACAATGCAAATATGGCCTTTGTGTAATGGTTATATTGCAGATGTGACACACTAAACATCATACAGGGCTGTGCACACCTTGTGTAGGCATGACATCAAAGCACCACAAAACATGTCTTGAACATTTTGAGTGTGTCACGACATGAAAGCTTTCACCCATACAGTATCCAAATACATACATGTGTTGCACAACATACACATACAACCACATCAGGCCACAGATACAGTACATTCACTTTGCTGGTGTCAGACATCATTGTCATGGTTGCTCCTCATGTATGTGAGGTACACAGATGGCTTGTGGAACATGGCATACTGTAAAGTTACCCATGTCTGGGCATAGTTTCCAGGCATGTGCAATATGATTGCAGATGTGCAGGGGTGTCATTTGTATACCCTTCAGTGACCTGTGTCACGCATTCCACATTAGGGTTTAGTGTGTATACACCTCAGTGACGTGGATCACATTCCATATTAGATATGTATTGTATCTGAACACAGTCATGACTATGAATTGTGTCTGTAACTCACACTGTATAGCAATAGTGAAGCCACATGATGCCCTGCAATGGCTATGCACATCAGCTCAATGTGCAGTATGTCACTGTATATCTGTAGGGCGGACTGACAACATTGCGTCAGCTGAAGGTCCATGCTAATATAACACACCCTTGCATTGGGACACCAGTACCTCACTGTATATTTGAAAGGACACCATTGTGTTAAACATGTATGCATGTCATTCATCACTTCAGCAAAAGACATGTCATACTACATGTGATTGTCAAAGTCATATGCCACACATCAGGCCGGTGTACTGTTAACCTGTGCAGGTCTGTGGCATCATTGCAAAGTAGGGACAGCCATGTCAAACATGTGTATACAGCCACATGCACATTGTCTGTAGACTCAGCTCAGGGTTAAGCAGAATAATGTTGAACAGACATGCACTGTTTATGGGGAGATATGTAAGCTAGGGCTCTGTCAAACATAGTATTCACTCAACATACCCTTCTGCTCATGTCCTCCTCACACACAGGGGCAGCGGCCAACACAAAACATCACTGGCAGATGTACCCAGGTCAGCGATGGTCTGTTATGATGTGGGGTATGGTGCACAAAACATGGCAGTGCAGCGCAAAGGTGCATAGTGCATGGATTGTGTTGCAGGTTTGAGGCATAAGCTACTAACACAAATTGTGCAACACAGGGATGTATGCTAACTACTACTGCAATTGTGTAGGCTGCATGCCTTCTGCCATAACACATGCATGCTGTTGTATGCAACTCAGGGATGTATGATAACTACCACTGTAATTGTCTAAGCTGAATGTCTTCTGCCATATCACATGCATGTTGCTGCCATATCATGTGTCTGTCTGTGTCTGTCTGTGTGTCTGCCTGTGTGTCTGCCTGTGTGTCTGTCTCTGTGGGTCTGTCTCTGTACTGTGATGTATAACTGGTAATGTACAGTTCTAGTCTACCCCTCACAGGTGTTGATGTAGATGTGTTGGCCTCCTGCGGTCCACCTGATGTTAGTGTCCCCACCGACTCTAGCAGTGATGATGAAATTATGATTGAGGCACAGGCAGGGTTGTTGGGGGCTGTATCTGTGTCATTGGTTGGCATTCCGCCTGCACCCCCCTCATCCCTGCACACAGTTGTCATGCCTACATATACCCCATCACCAGTGGCCATAGTGGAAGGACAACTGGTGGGTGGTAGCATGGAACAGGAAAGTGTGGAGACTATGGAAGGTGTGTCTGCACACCATGATCCCTGCCAACTGACTGGTGATGTCCCACACAGGCATGTGCCCAGGGCTGCTTGTAGGGGGGCTTCTGGCCAAGACATAGCATGTCAGCTGGAGTCACCAGATGCATATTTCAGGCTGTAATGGAGGCACAGGCATGTTTTGAATGGCAACACAGAGAAGATCTGAGGCTTCAGAGGGCTGCTGTCCATTCTTTAACTGACAACATCCAGGCAATTGCAAATGCTCACCATCCGCTTGCAGATGTTTTGGATGGATGATTTTGTGACATGGTGGGAGTCCGTGACTGTGGCATGTTGATCCTCAAGTGTGGAATGTCTGTGCTAGAACATCTGGTGGGAGTAAGGTGTCAAGCACGTGGATGTAGGCCAGCTACACCAACTGTTGAAGGTGTATGTGAACATGCTACTTCACATGCCCGCTCCCATAGTGGCGTTAGCAGCAGCAGTGCAGCTGGTGCTGTGCTGTCCACACAAGGACACAGCAGGTCACGTGCACATGGTCCTGGACAGTTCCAACAGGTACACAGTTCTGGTGGACATGAGTCATCAAATAAGTACCCAATCTGGACCTATGCCCGGTAGTGGCCATGCAATCCCTGACAGGTGTAGGTAACGTGGCTGTGGCCAGACACCGAGAAATGTACAACCTGCCCTGTACAGTCTGCAGCTGTCAATAATACCCCTGTGTAGGCCCACCACATGCCAGACCAGTGTGCATGCATAGACACACACACACACACACACACACACACACACACACACACACACCAGAAACAAATGTAGGGCACCTCAACACACAGACATGCATAATATCCACACACACCCCCAATGAGATAAAAGGTCTTAACTCACACACATGATGTCATCCATTGGTGTAGCCTAGGCCTCTGGCAAACATAATCACCCTGTGCATACGATCATGCCTGTGCTGCATCCCTGTCATCCATACCATCGGTGCAGGGACATGGTCATATGGTCAGACGCACAGGGTGAACATACTAGGTAGACAATTGTAGATTACCATTGTTGAGTAGTGTTGACAGGCAGCAGACATACCATGTACTAGAGTTTTAGACTGCATTCTGTACTGTTGACAGTATGTATCATGTGTAACACCAGTAACTGCATGCTGATCTTGATGTTCTGCCTTCCTCATGCAGGTATAATTGCATGTGCCAAATGTGTGCATACAGACTACAAGGGGGATGTCAGTGTTGTCAGTTAGTGTCCCATATGTAACATTAGACTACTCACAGGTCTGTATGACAATACCTGCATGCACTTTGTAGCTTCCACATCACAGTTATAATCTCCCAAGTTTCAAACATGTTTACTGATCTAATGGTCCAAGAGCATGATAGCTGTGTAGTAAGCTAATGTGGCCAGAGCCTCACATCCATACTGGGTGACATCACAGGTATAGTTACCCGGAGCGGAGAGGAGGTAAAAGAGTGGTTCAGCAGATGACAAGGGTAAAGGCCAGTTAAAAAGGTTGTTTCTCTTTGGAAAGCAGTTATACCTGCTCTTATGACAGGATGCAAACAGACATACACACTAAGGGATTCATAGACACAGTTGCCAGTGTTAGGATTAGAACCCCTGCCCATTTACAAATCATTATTATAGTACTACACAGTTGCAAGACGTGCCACAGAGATTACACATTTACAGGCAGTCATGGCCTTCTACAATTGAGGACATCCACAGGAATACTAGATTGCAATGTGTGTATGTGGGGAGGGGGGTATATCAGTAGACTATGGAAAAACAAGCCTCACCCCAGGGCTTACACATTTACAGGCAGTTAGAATGCTCTTCTAAGATTGATGACATCAACAGGAATACTAGATTGCAGTGAATGGATGTGGGGAGGAGGTTGCATCATTTGAGCATGGTAAAATACAGCCTCACTCCAGGGATCAGACACCCATACATACACACACACACACACACACACACACACACACACACACACACACACACACACACACACACACACACTGTGGCATTCACAAAGATATACACCTAAGTCACACACATACAAACACTTGACATGTGTGAGATCCAAACCCCTGCCAATGTCTTGCTTTCTACACTTCACCCTGTACAGATATCTACAAAAGTGTACAGGAGAGTAAAAGACATTGGGGATGTATTCCCCATCATACGTGACATATATGGACACACACCCATCCACACTTGCCAGTACTGGGAATCAAACACCTGCTCATCTCCTGATAGATATTACAGAGTTACAGCACCATCACACATGCTACAAAGCTTACTGATTTTTACCTTTGCCAACTGTGCTGACATATTCACAATATATGCACAAGGGAGGTGTTTCTGTTACAGGTGTCAAGAGGTTTACCTTCATTGTCACCCTTACTGCATTCTACTTTGTGAGTCTTCCTCTTCAGTTAACAACACCAGTGCTTAGCAGTTACACAGGTTATTGTAGGAATGGTTGTAACACACCTGTGCGATGTCTTCAGTAATCATTCATCTATAATGATTAGTTAGTAGTTATGTCCAAACATCTGTCCATACTTAAAGTACAGCTTACTGTACTTTGAGCATATCACCATATACACTTGCAATGTTGACGCTGCATTGCGACTGCATGCTGTACTAAGACAACAGTCACCTTCAAACATCAGACACTCCACACACATGGAATCTAAACACACATCAGTACATGTAAACACATGCAGTCTCCATCAGTAAGTGGACTATCAGGTCAAGAGGATACATTCCATACCTTCCCCACACCATATGTGAAACCTAGCTGAGCATTGCACCATACTGGATGTTCTATTCATGTACAGGTAGGACATACAACCACCTTCACTGAGTAGCTAAGTGGACATTTATGCCAACAGCACATATCAGCAAGCGGCACACACAGCAATATTCCATGTCATGATGCCACAAACTGTTAGTTGACAGTTCCACTGTGAAGCCAGGGCACTGTAATGGTCAACAGTGAGCATATCATATTTGCCACACACACCTCATATTTGCCACACACACCTCATGATTACTGAAAGAGTGCCAGCAATGTGCTCTGTTTGAGCTAGGAATTACACTTGTTCACGCATGTGTGAGGTCTGTGGCTTATAAACATCTCACCCCAGCACGTTGTGGCTATTGTGTTAATAAGGTGCATGTCCACTCAGCACACATCATGCATGGCTTGCAATTGTTGACATGGGGTATATGTAGGAGCTGTGGGTGACACATGGCTGTACATGTCATGGACATATCACCTGTTAATACTCAGGAATATACAGAGCATAGCTGCATTTCCCTGAGTCTGTCAATACAGGTCATGTGTGTAAGGCCTACGGTTCTGTTATTTGGGTATGTTTGTATGCATTGCATTTGGTGGACATGTCTAATGACATACATGCCACATGGATTGTTGTATGATATGATAAGTGTCATGGGTGACCAGTAGAGAGGGATTATTACCTCTGTCAACATAGATATCAAACCTTATGTAATGTTAGCATTCAGCAGCCATGGACCTATCTTCCATGAGCATGTGTGTAATGAATGTAGCCACCTGTATGTACAAAGGACAACAACAGCTATGGTATATTCATGTATGGTGTATGAGTGTGGGATGTACATATAATAGTGATGTATAGATAGGCAGGGGTTCTGATCCCACCACTGGCAACTGTGTGTGTGTGTGTGTGTGTGTGTGTGTGTGTGTGTGTGTGTGTGTGTGTGTGTGTGTGTGTGTGTGTGTGTGTGTCTGCAAATCCCTGAGTGTGTGTATATTTGTATCTGCATCCTGTCATGAGAGTGGGTTTTACTGCTTTCCCAGGAGAAACCACCTTTTGCACTGGCCTTTATCCTTGTCATCTGCTAAACCACCTTTTTCCACCCTCCCCACTACAAGTAATCATTCCTGTGATGTCACCCAGCTTAGATGCAGAATCAGATTTACTGTAATTGTATGGGTTCTGTGGCACATACCCCAACTGATTACCACTCTACTAGTAACCTTTGCATAAGCAATACTTGTAAGCACAATACTGGCAAGTGTTTGTGTCTGTGTGACTACCCTGTAGCCAGGCATACACATGTGTTATGTCTTTTAACATGCTGCACACCATGGTAGTCATTTGTGGTGAGTAGAGTCTACAAAATATTACGTAGGTAGGAATAAAAAAGGACAGTCAAGAATGACTACTGTTGGGTATGTTATTTTCCTGTGCCACTGTCAGGCAGTGACACAGAAGTGATCCCCCAGGGTGTATTTCCCTACCCATCACCCCTCCCAAACTCCACAATCCCCGGGGTGTATTTCCTTACCCATCAGTCCCCACCCCAAACTCCACATACACAACAAACATCCCTTCTCTGGTGAACTAATTACAATTTAAATGTTATAATACAAGAGTTGCCTGTGTTTTGTGTACACTTTAATTCCTTTGGAATTCTTCTGTGTCACAAAGGGTGTTCAGAGATGTTTATATATATAAATATATATATATATATATATATATATATATATATATATATATATATATATGACTATAAATGTGTCTACATATATATATATATATATATATATATATATATATATGTGTGTGTGTGTGTGTGTGTGTGTGTGTGTGTACACATCACAGAAATGCATATATATATATATATATATATATATATATATATATATATATATATATATATATATATATATATATATTCAGTATGTATTTAAAACAATTGTACATATGTAGACTTGTCTATGTTGTTTCACAAAGTACAGTACATTAAAAGGTACTGTACATATGTACACAAAGTGACTGTCCCATGTTTTCAGTGCTGTGGAATACCTGTAGTAAATGGTGTATTCTAAAAACCATGAAACATGTATATAACTCATATGGCTTAGTCTTAAGTCCAGTGACTGTGGTGTGCATGGTCCAGGGTTCAAGACCTGCAAGGGTTGTTGATAACTTTATTTAGGCCAGAATAAGGCAGTTGTAAGCAGGTATAAATATGTTTTTGCAACAGTAAGCAGCGGGTAAACACATTTAAAAGAAATGTAAAACTTGCAGTACACTTGAAATGCCATTCTTTGGTAATCCTGCTGATGTCATTCATTGTTATATACACCTTTGGGGAAGCGGTACTTCAGTAATGTCTGTGGCATGTACTATGACTGCGTACTGCTGTAGTGTAATAAACTAGTTAGGTAGGGGTTTGAATACCAGAGGTGACGTGTGTGTGTGTGTGTGTGTGTGTGTGTGTGTGTGTGTGTGTGTGTGTGTGTGTGTGTGTGTGATTAGTATCCTCTGTAGTGGTGGTTGTAAGTGTGTGACACCTGTGGGCAATGTGGAGGGGGTTTTCCATATTTTTTATGTTGGTCATACTCTATATCACAATGTCAACCATACAGGGATAACAGATGTACATTAGCTGTGAGGCTGGGGTGCAAAGCCATACCCATTCATGTGACATCAAGGCCAGCCAATCACAGTTAGCAACCCGACTATTACCCAGAGTACACACTCAACCCATGTGTCATATGCACACACATGCCTAGGCAACAGCCAATATGTGGGTAGTATACTGCATATTGGCCACTGATAGTAACTATGCAGTGATTGCAGTGGGCTACAGAGGGCATGTCACCCTGGTCATTTGTCCAATATGCACGCACATGCACACAGTGCACCTACACCATGTTCCCCAATGGACACCTGCACCACCTATGGTGCCTTCACATGTGACTCACAATGGACATACCATGCCTGACAACATGCTTACAACTGCTTTACAGTGCCTTAATCACTCTGTATCTCTCGGCCCTTGTTCTGCCTAGCAACAAAATAAACAACCTCTGCTAGTCTTGAACCCAGGACCATGCACACCATAGCCTAAGTGATTTACTGCAACAGCCAATATGTGGGTAGTACACTGCATATTGGCCACTGATAGTAACTATGCAGTGATTGCAGTGGGCTACAGAGGGCATGTCACCCTGGTCATCTGTCCAATATGCATGTACATGCACACAGTACACCTACACCATGTTCCCCAATGGACACCTGCACCACCTATGGTGCCTTCACATGTTACACACAATGGACATACCATGCCTGACAACATGCTTACAACTGCTTTACAGTGCCTTAATCACTCTGTATCTCTCAGCCCTTGTTCTGCCTAGCAACAAAATAAACAACCTCTACTAGGCTTGAACCCAGGACCACGCACCCCATAGCCTAAGTGATTTACCTCTAAGCCACCTCAGATATACATAACCCTGCTGTATTCACAAACATATCATACAGCCCAATCATTCAACAGTACAGAGAATGTATTCCAACATGTAGATGTATGTGTGTGTGAGAATATATTAAGGTCTACACAGATACACACACACACACATATATATATATATATATATATATATATATATATATATATATATATATATACATACATATATATATATCCACATATGTGTAATCAGATATTTATATCTATATAGGTATATGCAGACATATATCTGTAGATAAGGTGTTTGACAGGCACAAACAACATATGTCATGCATGAATGGGCTACAGAGAGCATGTCACCCTGGTCATCTGTCCAATATGCACGTAAATGCACACAGTGCACCTACACCATGTTTCCCAATGGACACCTGCACCACCTATGGTGCCTTTACATGTGACTCACAACGGACATACCATGCCTGACAACATGCTTACAACTGCTTTACAGTGCCTTAATCACTTTGTATCTCTCGGCCCTTGTTCTGCCTAGCAACAAAATAAACAACCTCTGCTAGGCTTGAACCCAGGACCACGCACACCATAGCCAAAGTGATTTACTGCAACAGCCAATATGTGGGTAGTACACTGCATATTGGCCACTGATAGTAACTATGCAGTGATTGCAGTGGGCTACAGAGGGCATGTCACTCTGGTCATCTGTCCAATATGCACGTACATGCACACAGTGCACCTACACCATGTTCCCCAATGGACACCTGCACCACCTGTGGTGCCTTCACATGTGACTCACAACAGACATACCATGCCTGACAACATGCTTACAACTGCTTTACAGTGCCTTAATCACTCTGTATCTCTCAGCTCTTGTTCTGCCTAGCAACAAAATAAACAACCTCTGCTAGGCTTGAACCCAGGACCACGCACACCATAGCCAAAGTGATTTACCTCTAAGCCACCTCAGATATACATAACCCTGCTGTATTCACAAACATATCATAGAGCCCAGTCATTCAACAG
This sequence comes from Protopterus annectens, assembly GCF_019279795.1. NCBI lineage: Eukaryota > Metazoa > Chordata > Ceratodontiformes > Protopteridae > Protopterus > Protopterus annectens. The sequence continues at coordinate 111,752,808 of NC_056744.1, forward strand.
TACAGAGAATGTATTCCAACATGTAGATGTATGTGTGTGTGAGAATATATTAATGTCTACACAGATAAACACACACACAGACACACACACATATATATATATATATACATATACATATATATATATATATATATATATATATATATATATATATATATATATATATATATATATATATATATATATATCCACATATGTGTAAGCAGATATTTATATCTATATAGGTATATACAGACATACATCTGTAGATAAGGTGTTGACAGGCACAAACAACATATGTCATGCACAAATAGGTATTCCCCCTACAGCCAAACATGTCTGCCCTGCAATACACTACCATCTTCTGCAGATCCCATAACCAGGACCTTACACAACAAGGCCACAAGATGTTGACAGTACCCCATCCCACCTGTATGATGTCAGGCTGGTATCAGTAACATATCATGCAGTGCAGTCAGGCTCATAATGACTCCCATTTTGCAGTCATCTGTTACCTTTGTTATCCAGAGTCCCGTACTGTTGGCCTATACTACAGAGATGTAGATTTCAAACAACAGTGGTCCTAGGACTGAACCCTGAGGTACTCCACCTGTCACTTGTCTGGGGATGGGTTTGGAGACAGTTACACCTACAGTTTAGGTTCTGTCAGTAAGCCATGTGGCAAAGCATTGAGTGGCATAGGGATGTATGGCCAGATTAGTATGTTAATCTATGTCTCCAGACTTGGTGTATGGTATTGAAGGGCTTGGCGGGGTCCAAATAGGCGTTGTGCACTTCCTTACCCTCTTCAACAGCTATGCATACTGAGTCAAAGCAGACAATCGGTTTCAGGAGGCAAGAGTGACCCTCCATGAGCCCAATCTGTGTGGGGTCCAGTGTTTGAGGGTTGCCAATGTCTGTGTTCCAAACCTCCCTAATAATGCATTCCATGGCCATGCAGATCAGGCTCATCAGACTGATTTGACAGTAGTTCCAGGAATCCAAGGAGAATCCCCCCTTGTGGAGTGGGATAACTGCAACTGTGCACCACTCAGTGGGCATCAGCCCTGATGCGAGGTTATGATTACACATGACAGTCTGGTCCCATGGATGATGTATTATTAACTGTGGATAGTGTGGTTTCTGCCTGTGTGGCCGTGACTACTGGCCAGTGGAACTTTGTTCAGATTGCCATGGGCCCTTTTGGGGGTGAGAGGGGGTGAGCGTGGCACTAAACCAATCCACCAGGATATTGGCACAATTTGCAGGAGCAGTCTGTGTAATGCCATTCTGTCATAGCTCAGAGTGCTTCTCAGCATTGCCAGTTAGACTCTGGACATAGGTATAGAATGCTGTGTGATTGCCTCTAGAATCTGTGGTGATTTTAGTTACATAACCAGCTTTGGAGGATTCCATGAGAGATCTCATCATCTTACTGTGGCTGGTAAGAGAGTTGTTTGCATCAGTGGAGTATCCTTTTTGGTTCAATAGTGTCTACCTTCTGTTGTATACTCTATTAATGGCAGGAGACCACCAGACTGGCTTGCTTATATGGGAGGTTAGCATTGTGGTCCCATGTGGGATGTCAGGAATCATGCACAAGTGGATATGCTCATACAGTATCTTAGTGCAGGATTCATCAGTAGAACTGTCAGCCTGTTTCCATGGGTGTCACAAACATTGTCATGAATGCCTTGAGTAGCATGAAGTTGGCTTTGGAGAGGTCTTTTATGGACAACTGTATATACATTGTTTTCACATGTTCACTTTGATTAGCCTATGGTGGAATTTACTGTGGTGAAACCACACTCCCCTGTACTTTTGTGATGGTTTAATGGTTAGCTACTGTTATTATGCTGTACAGGGTCCTGGGTTCATGACCTGCAAAGGTGGGTTATTTTGGTCTGGCCAGGACAGTGGTTAATACATACAGAATAATTGTGGCAATTTAAGTTAGTCACACTCAATACATTGGCAATCCTGCTGATGTCAATCACTGGGGAGTACACCTTTGGGGAAATGAGTACTCCAGCAATCTCTGTGGTGTGTGCTATAAAAGTGTAATGTTGTAGTGTGATATAGAACTCTGGTGGGGGTTTTAGTCCCACACATGGGAGTTGGGGATGCTTTTGTGCCTGTTTATATGCCTGTGTGGAGAGCACTGCATGTTTGGCTAGTCACACTTACTACAATTCATTGGCCCTACTTTGGCAATCCTGCTGATGTCACCCACCTAGAAATACACCTCTGGGGATGTAACCCAGTAATCTCTGTAGTGCGTCCTGTAACTGTGCACTGCTGTAGTGTGGTAAAGTAGTTAGTTAGGTGTTCTAATCCCAGACCTGGCAATTGTGTGTGTGTTTGTCTCTCTGTCTCTGCCTGAGTGGAGAACAATGCTTTTTAGAGTAGTCACACTCCATACAATTCACATACCCAACTTTGCCAAGGCATTCAGGATTAGGCTGCTGATGTCACCCACCTGGAAATACACATCTGGGAAACTTGCAGCCCAGTAATCTCTATAGGGCATGCTATAATTGTGTAATGCTGTAGTGGTGTGTATGTGTGTGTGTGTGTGTGTGTGTTTTTTTTACTGATTACTGCATTTATTTTAAAAATTGCACTTAAAGTTACATTTAGTCGAATTTAGTCGAAAGTTTGCTTGTTTGTTTGTTTAATTGAACTGTGGAGGCTGCCCACTAAAGTGTGCTAGCCTGTGTACCTAATTTATCACTGTCTCTGCATTTTCTGTGTATTTCTGCAAAAAAAAAACAAAAAAACAAAAAAATAATCCTTGTTTTCCCGCCTTTTCGACTAGTTTAGACCAGTATACAGGCATTGCTGTATTCTGGGCTGTGGTGTAGTTCCTGTGTTGTCCATTACCTTACTTGGATAAAAGGAAGTTTCTTTGCTCACCAGTGGGAGTGGGGAGCCTTGAGCAGCCTGCCTATCCTTGGGGGAAGTGACCTCAGCACAAGAAGCTGTTAGTAATTGGTTGTTTGGGACCATTCCTAGCTCTTTTGTAGTTCACTGCTTAAAATCCGCCTCTGGGCATTTTTTTCTGGCTATACTGCTCAGACAAGCTCCACGTGGGTTTACAGAGTGGTCCTAGCAGCAAGGAACTCGAAAAAGCGACTACCTTCTGGATTTAAGTATCTTTGCTTTTTTTTCACTGAAAATAGCTTCTGCTGCTTACTTTAAACTAGCCTGAAATTCTGTTGAGTACCCATTTCCCTATAGGTCCTTTCTGACTCAGTTACACAGCAATCTTTTTCACTATTTCTAGCATGTCGAAGGGTCAGTTGCTGGCGTCCTCTCCTGTTCAGCTGGTGAATCTGGGAATCTTGAGGCAATGTTACAATTGCCTCATGTACACAGACAACCCTCTCCTCCTCCCAACAAATACAAATATATGCGAGAGATGCAACTATATAGCCAAACTGGAGGCTGAGCTCTCTCAATTCAGTACTGGCAAGACCAGTCAGGAGGAGAAGGTAACCACGCACACCACAAACCCAGTCTCACATAGAACTATCACAACTGCAAACCAAACACATAAACACACAAAAACATACTCGAGGCTGATTAAAAATCTACCAAAACAACAGAGGCCTCCAAAGCAGACACCCAAGCAACCACCACCTCAAGATATACCAAATGCAACACATAGTTCACAAAGTCAGTGTGCTAAGCAGTCACAGCCCTTAAGGCCAAACAACATGCCAGACACACTTGTAATAGGTGACTCCATAGTCAGGCACACTGACGTCCCGCTCACCAGACTGAACAAGGAGAGGGTCACAGTAAGCTGCCTGTCGGGAGCTAGAATCCGCCACATAACACAAGCACTCAGGTCACTCCACAGCAAGTACAAATATGACTCAGTCATTGTACATGCAGGTGTGAACGACCTGAGACGCACTCCCTGGACTACATGAAAAGAGACATAGAGGAGCTCTCTGATTATGTAGCCCAGGCCGGTATGACCCTGACCCTGAGCAGCATCTTACCCTCACCAAGAATGATGCCACAGTACAAAGACAAAATGATCAGTTTTAACAATTGGCTTAATTACTGGTGTCATTCTAAGGGGATCCAGTGTCTGTCTGCTTGGGATGACATGCTTGACAAACCACGCTGCCGCAAGGGATGGTTTGCACCTGTCACCCTCGGCTCCGGATATTGGCCAAGGCTCTTGCCACCCCATAGTGCCTTTTTAGGCAAGGCTCAAATGACAAACCTACCTCCTAGAAAACACAAGTGGAAAAAACTAAGGGTAATGCTGCTCAATGCCAGAAGTCTAAACCTCAAGATGCACGCCTCAAAGCCCTCCTCAGTATGGAGAACATCGATGTCTGTGCAGTGACTGAAACCTGGTTCAAGGCTCCTGAGAGCACCCCAGCACTATCAGGTTTTACCTTATATCATGCTTTCCGGCCCCAAAACTTGGACAGAACCACAAAAGGAGGGAGTATCCATTTTCATCAAAGATACCCACACCTCCAGGTTAGTGGCAACGCGAAGCATCGGAGACTATCCAGGTGCAACTAACCATAGGCAAAACTGCCTTACAGTTTGTAGCATGCTACAGACCACCCTCTCAAACTCAGGAACCCCACACAGCCTTCCTGAAGACACTGGAGAGTATGAATGTCTCTCCAAATACCATCATTTTGGGAGACTTCAACTACCCAAACATAGACTGGGAACATTACTCAAGCCCCAACACTCTAGCCCAAAGGTTCTTAGAATTCATAAACTCAAATGCAATGGAACAACTAGTCACCATTCCCACAAGAGGAGACAATATACTAGACCTGATCATCACAAACATGAGGACAAAATGCTCCACACCGGAAGTACATCCCTCTTTGGTAAGATCAGACCATAAATTAATCTCACTGGAAATCCACATCCCCCCACCCCTGCACAAAAGACCACAGTGAAGAACTTCTCAAAAGCAAACTTCACACTTCTTAAGACTGAAGTGGTATCTTTCAAGGCCCCTGGGCCAGTGGAAACCACAACCCACACTGCTGAATCCTTTGCAAATGCCTTCTATGGGCACCTTCAAGAAATCATGGATCATGCAATCCCAAATAAAACCAAGACCCATTCCCCAAAGGCAGGCGACCGGTCTGGTGGACCCCAGCCATAAACAAACTTTACAACAGAAGGAGGAAGCTACTACATGACAGAGCAAAATCCCTAAAAGGAAAGGCATCTCTGATCAGTACTAGCAAAAAACTACGATCACTCATAAAATCATCCAAGGCCAACTTTGAGAGAAAAATCGCAAATGACACAAAAGACAATCACAAGGCCTTCTTTAGCTATGTTAGAAACCTGGGTGGAAACTCCCAGATATGCTCAGAGTTAGTCCAAAATGACACAAAATACACTGAACCCACTGACAGTGCCAACATTCTGGCAGACAGGTTCAGTGCAAATTTCTCCTCCCCCTCCCCCCCAAAAGGAGAAATAACTATCCCAGCAGAGTGTAGCCTCTCTAACATCTCAGATGCCCAGGTGAGAGCCGCCCTCTCTAAAGCTAGGAACACAGCATCAATGGGACCTGATGGTGTCCCGGGCTGTGTGCTACATGAACTCCAAGAGGAACTAAACCCACACATAAGGCTGCTGTTTAATCTTAGCCTTACCACAGGATATGTACCCAAAGAGTGGCGTACGGCAACAGTGGTCCCACTTCACAAAGGCGGTGCTTCTACGGACCCTGGAAATTACCGCCCCATAAGCCTGACGAGCCTGGTCTGCAAAGCTATGGAGAGGATCATTATGGAACTCATAAACAAAGACATTGGGGACCTACAGACATTGGATCCTACCCAGTTTGGCTTTGTCAAGGGCAGATCCTGCCTTCTGAACTTGGTCGACTTTTTTGAAACAGTCACTAAGGCCATTGATGAGGGTAAGGCAGTTCACACAGCCTACCTTGACCTTGCAAAAGCCTTTGACACAATACCCCACTCGGGCATCATAGACAAACTCACCAGCTTAAATGTAAACCCATATGTCACAAGATGGGTTGCAAACTGGCTCAAGGACAGAACCCACAGGGTCAGAGTTGCTTGAGCTATGTCAGACACTAAGCCAGTCACAAGCGGTGTCCCACAGGGCTCAGTCTTGGGACCCCTCTTGTTCGGCATTTATTTTTCCGAGGTACAGGCAAACATAGGAGGATTGTGGCTGACAAAGTTCGCAGATGACTGCAAACTGGGCGCCATAATTGATACTCCAGCGGACACAAACATCCTTCAGAGAGGCCTCATAGAAACGGATAATTGGTGCCAGAGCCATGGCCTTAAGCTAAACGCCAAAAAATGTATAGTCATACCCTTTGGGAAAAACAAGGTACCGACAAATTACCACATAGGCGGTAATCCATTAAGTACGGAAGAGGTAATCAGGGACCTAGGGACCCAGGTTGACAGTAACCTCTCATTTGACACTCACATTGCCAAAGTGGTTAGGAAGACCTTCTATATTGCCCACCTTATCATGAAGGATTTCACATCTAGATCAAGAGAGGTCATTGTGCCCCTGTACTCTTCTCTTATCAGGCCAATGATTGAGTACAATGCCCCATTTGGGATGTATCTCACCCGACACCTGCAGCAGTTGGAAAGACCCCAAAAGTTCCTCACCAAGAGGATAAAGGGTCTTAAACATAGGTCATATGCTGCCCGACTGAAAAAACTCCAGCTCTATTCAGTCGCATACCGCCTACTCAGAGGTGATCTGTGCCTGACGTACAAGGCCATGTCCAATCCTGAATTAATGGACATGCTCCACCTCAGAAAATCCAAATCCACCAGAGCCACGAGAACAAGTGACTTAAACCTCAACACAGAAATAAAAAGAACATGCTGGAGGGACAGATTCATAACCCAGAGGCTCCCTACACTCTGGAACAGAATCCCAGTCCATGTTAGGCAGAGCCCCTCACTGACTCTATTCAAGAGAAATCTCGACGAGTGGATGGGAGATCGTAGGTTTACCCCGGGGGTCATCTCTTTGTCACTACTAGACAGAGGCATAGTACCCTAAAAGGGCGTAGTATTCTCATCCTAAGGGGTGGTGTAAGCCACATACACTCTGGCTAGGCTTATAAATGCCCTAGGGCAGATAGCCTAGTACGAACCTATGAACCTATGAACCTATGTGTGTGTGTGTGTGTGTGTGTGTGTGTGTGTGTGTGTGTGTGTGTGTTTCTCAGTCATATCCTGTGTGGAGGTGGCTGTGATTATCTAACAACTGGACTTGTTGAGGAGTGGGTTTTGTACTTTTACTATATGGTGGCCATATTATATGTCACAATGTCCACATGACGAGGATTACAGATTTCAATCAGTCAAGAGACTGGGTTGGCAAGCCATAACCCTACATCTGATAAAAGGCCTGGTGAACAAAGTAAGTAACCCTCATATTACCAGGAATACAGTCTGAGCACATGTCTCATACAGAAACACACTTGCCTAGAAGACTGCCACTACATTCCTAGTACCTTGCATATTGTTGACAGATAGTAAGCATTGTGTGATTGTAGTGGGCTGCAGAGGGCATGGCACCCTGTCCACCAGCACAATAGGCACATAATTGAGGACAATGCACCGTCACTATGATCCCCACTGGATGCTTGCAACATATGGTGTGCCATCAAATTTGATCCATAAAGGATATACAATGCCTTACACACATGCCCTGTATGGATAGATGCCACTGACACCAGGGAATACCTGTATTATGCTATCAATGCAGGTGGCACCGGGCACCAGCACATTTGTAGAATAAATGGGCAGGTATGGACCTCCCCTACACCCTTCCTGCACATCCCTAGCTATCTTGCCTACTGTCTTTCCCTGTTTGTGCCCCTTTTTTACCACCTTCCTGCAATAAGCATGTCTACGCCTGTTCGCACGGGGGTGGTAAGCAGGAGTAAGCACTTTTAAGCAGCAGTAGGCGGGTTTCAGCCTGTTTGCATGGGGGTTAGCACTGCCTACACAGGTTAAGTAATCTAGAAGATAACTGAGTGTGAGAAACTGTAACCGGCTGTTAGCACTGCTTCCCGATGCGCCAACACACTAATTAGTAATTACATATGCTTACTACTGCTTATTTATGCTTATACCTGCTTACTAGTGCCTTATTCATTAATACACTAACACTTCACTCCAGTTCACATTTAATTGTTATTATGCAGGTTATACAGCAAGTAGATGTCAAAATATGTTCATATACAGATTTCCAATGGAAATGGTATGTGTTGCAGTGGGATTCAAACTGGGAATGTCTGTGCATTAGGTGGATGCTCTAACCACTACACTATTGCTGTGCTGCTTTATTTGCATATATACCCCTATACCCATGGATCCTAGTTCCCCAAACATCCACCCCAACACTTCACTGACACAGCAATCATCCATTCTCCAGGTGAAAACACGGTGCAGCCACACCACTACACATTGGCCACTCCCTACTCCTCTGGACCCATCCCATGGGTTGACTCAATCCACGTATCCTCAGACATCCCAACCTTTTAGTCCACAAACATTGGTGAAATGAGTGACCAATAGGACACTATTCCCAATTTTTGGGTTGTCCCACCTGGGATACACATGTCTTTATTTCAAGATTAGACTCTATACTTCATTACTTCGTTACTCTAGTTAACAAGGCACTACAATAAATTAATAACTAAGACTATATGATAACGCACACGTTACACATGAAAACTAATAATGTACAAGTTCGGCAAAATTATATTACAAATAAGACCGGTTTAGTGACTGGCGTTGATGTAGCCGGTAAATCACAGGAATGATTTCACTATTTCATAATGAGAAAGTCCTCACATTTTATTTTTTTGAGAACAGCACTAACTTCAAACAAAATACACACTTCTGAATTTTTGCAGATGCATACCTTCCCTTTATCTTCTCATAACTCTAATACTATAGTACTGCAATATGCAATGAAAACAAAACAACTTATTTCGCCTTTTCATTTTATATCCCAACAAAATCATGCAAAATGTCGCAAAGAAATAAGAATATATATATATATATATATATATATATATATATATATATATATATATATGACAAGCATTTCATGACAGTCTAAGTAAGGCCTGTACTGTTACAAAGGCCATGTATTTTGCATGCTATTGAGTCAGGATATATAAGCCACAGTGCAGAGAAGAGGGTCACCAGCTTTTCTGTAATGAACTATACATAAATATTTATTTATTTAACATCTGTTAACCGAGTATGCAGACTGTTCCAACGAGTCAGGACTCCATTCAGTCATGACTTGAGCCTTAGAGGCCAAACAACACAACTAAACATACATGAGAATCATACCTCATGACTGAGCCTTAGAGGCCAAACAACACAACTAAACATACATGAGAATCATACCTCTTAACCTCTTAATGTAAAAAGTCTAGCCAAGGCCTAATATAATTGGGGGGGGGGGGCAAAGATTGGGACATACTGGGATCAATTCACTAGCTCTGCTTGACAGAGGCTCAGTAAATTGATCAATGGGGCAGCGTAAGCTGCCACAGCTTGGCTGGGCTTATATATGCCCTTGGGCAGATAGCCTAGCACCTACCTATGAACCTAGTACATTTATGGTTATGCACAACCTATTATTCTATCTACTGTCGAGGTTTGTAGGGGCACTGTCATGTTATTTATGTCTGCAAAAGGAATGAATGTGGTACAGGGAATGTACTTCTACATATAGATGTATGCATGTGTGTATCTATATATATTTATAACGAACTCACTGACCTCCATGAGGAGGTCAAATTAGAACCGGGCCATCCATCCCTGACACGCCTGGATCCATAATTTCATACCCATGGTTCCTCCTCCCCACCCAAGTTCAACATACATGCAAACCATCCATTCTCATGTTGCTATCCCAGCCGTAGCACACCTCCAAAAATTGCCCTCTCCCCAGCATTAGGGACCCTACACGTATGTTGTCTCAACCCATGTATCATCAAGCTCTCCCAACCATTTAGTCCTTGAACATACCTGCCCTAGGTTGTGTAATGGTCAGAAGTCCAATCAACCTGCAATTTTTGGGTAGTCCCACCAGGGACTACCCTGCAATTGTTTGTAAGGTAGACTTAGCAGATTGACAATGTTACTCCCACTGGTAGTATCCTTCCTGTGGCTTGAGAAGCAGTGATTTGCTCATCCCTGCTCAGCTTGATATGACATAAGATGACAGCACTAAATAATACAGGAGTTGCTGTTGTTTTCCTTATCATTCTTTTTGTATGCTTTATTGTCACGACGTTCATTCTTCGTGTGTATATATATATATATATATATATATATATATATATATTATATATCTGTACATACACATGCACATACATCTACATAATTATATACATTCCCTATGCTGTTGCATGACTGTGCTAGATGATATGTTTGTGATAACATCAGACTTATGTATATTTGCCATGGCTTAGTGGTAAATCACATTGGCTGTGATGTGCAGAGTCCTGCGTTTGAGCTTTGCCAAGGCCATTTTGTTGCTGGCAGAACATGGGCCATTGGATACAGAGTGATTAAAGCACTTTTAAGCAGTTGTGAGTGGGTGTGTGCAGGTTTGCGCAACGGTAAGCAGTGCTAACTTCCGATTACAGTTTCTTAAATTCAGTTAGCTTCTACTATGCTTAATATGTGTAGGAACTGCTTACACCCATGCAAATGCACTTAAACATGCTTACTAGTACTTATATATGTTTACTACTGCTTATTTATGCTTAAACTTGCTTACTAGTGCCTTATTCATTATGACACTACCACTTTAATTAAATGAAATTAATTAAACATTTAATGCAGTACTCCAGTTCACATTTACATATTATTATGTATGTTATACAGCAATAAATGTAAAAATATGTTCATATACACATTCCACATGGAAAATGATATGTGCTGCAGTGGGCCTCAAACCATGAACACCTGTTTAGGCGGATGCTCTAACCACTACACTTTTGACATTAACGTTGACTTGGTATGTTTTTTTCTATTTGGATGATTTTGACAAGTAAGCTATGCTAAGCAAAGGGCAGCGACGTGCAAACACACTGCGCCTCGCTTACACTTTAAATAACGAAGAAATACAAATGTGAAATAGGGACATGGGGAATTTAAATGTAATAGTTCTAGGGACAGGGGCTCAACATTCAACTACGTGCTTGTGTGTTTACTCCTTTGATTTTATTTCAGTGTTCGTGGACACTCTTGTATACTTTGCATACATTTCAGTATCCATGGACACTGAATTAATTGCTTACTATTAGAGGCAGGTTCTAATAGTTAGCATTGTAGGTTGTGCAACTGTGGGGGCATGTTTAAGCCTCTGTGCCATGCTTAAACATGCCCCCTGCACTCGCCAATGTTTCCTGTGCACGTAGAGGGTGCAGCAGCATGCCCTCATAAATATTCATATGGTGCTGCTGCATCATCTATAAGGAGGACACTTGGTGCAAGGCTAAAATCGTCCTTGCACCAAGCTTCATAAATCCTGGGGATAAGTATACTTGGAAATGGCTGGCTAAACCAAGAGGTGCATATGAAGAGTATTGTAAGACAGGGATGTGCAATGAGTTGTATACTGTTTGCATTAGTTATGAACATGATAGTATGTGAAAAAAGTTACAGAATGAAAGAGGAGGGGTATATAACACCTGAAGGGTAAGAATTCTAGTTCTGTTAACATATGTAGATGAAATTATAATATTTGCAAAAACAAAATTTGGATAAAAGAAGTAATAATTTGCACAAGTTAGTATCTAGAGGTGATAGGGATGGCTTTAAATAAAGAGAAAAGCAAAGGTTTAGGTGATGTAGTAAAGACAGGGGTGTATATACTTTGCAATTAATGAAATTCCTGTGCTAGGTATGACATTTGGGAATAAAAGTATAAGTAGAATTCAGTGGGAAAAACAATAGAAGAAATACAACAAGCCTGTCTTTTCGGGAGAACAAATAAATTATCATTTAGAACAAAAAGACTTATTTGATAAATTCAGTACTGATGTGAAAAACAGTATACTTATCAAGTGTATTTATGTTGCCAACAGTATTTCAAAAGGAATTCTTTACATTTATATGGAATTCTAGACCAAATCCAGTAAGAAGAGGAGTTTTGTATGTTAATAAAGAGGAAGAAGGTTTAGGTTTAAGGTTAATTAACTGAGTGGTATATGCTGTGGGTCTACATTACAACATTGAAGTCTTACAACTTTGAGTGTTATAATATAGAACCCAGTAGAGCGAAATACCAGAAAACCGAACAGTCAGAATAGCAAATATTTTCCCAGGGAAAAAAATTGCTGTTCTAACAAACATACACACAACACAAGCACACCAAAATAAATAATCCACACTCACACACACACACACTTCACAAAACCCTACACTAAACCATACATACACTACTAGCTATCCACTTACCTTACCCCAACCCTAACCCTAAGGTCTGTCACTATCGCACACTCACCTTACCCGCTCCCTAACCCTAACTCACCTACCCCGCCGTAACCCTCACATCCACACAATCGCACACTTACATGACCCGCACCCTAACCCTAACTCACTTAACCTGCGCTCAGTCGCAAACTCATCTTTGTTCGCGCACTTACCTTAACCTGGTCCTTAACCTTCGCTCCACAGTCGAGGAAATAGAGAAGCTGCAGAAACGGCCCACCAAATACTTTCCCTAGGAAAGTATTTGGTGTTCTGCAGCTTTGCTATTTCCAGTGATCGCTCTACTGGGTTCGATATTATAACATTCAAAGTTGTAAGACTTTGTTGTTATAATATAGACCATACACTGCTTCATTAAATTTGTACAAAGTGTTAAAGTGGATAAATGAAAAAGATGAGAGATTAGTAATAAAACTGTATAAATATAAGTATAATACATTTGGGGATGGCGTAAAAAAGAGTAAAAGAGAAAAATAGTGTATAAATGAAGAAATAAAATGTTTTCAAGAAAAAATATTTTTGTGAAAAATAAAAATTAATAATATAGAAAAATAAACTAAAATATGGCACAAGAATGTACTGACAAAATATTACTATGTAAAACTATAGAAAAATCTAATATGAAAAAATAAAGCTATAAAAATAAGAAGCAAATGGTGTAATCAGAAAGTAGAATGTCAGCATTTGATTTTTTTGTAGAGACTGGTAATAGAGAAATTACCAGTTAAAGGAAATATGCAAAAGAAAAGTGGTAGAATATGTTTACATTGTCAAGAATGAGAAACTACTGAACATGTGTTTTTAAAATGTAAAGGAGTAAGAAAGTTATGGAAAAACTAATGTAATGCAGATTTTTTTGAAGATATAAACGAACTGGATAAAATAAATATGGATATGATTAAATATGGATATTTTAAGAACAGAAGTAATGTTAAAAGAATAGATAAAAAGTTATGTTATGTCATATGGGTTATATGAAATGAAAGAATAAATGAAATTATTCTTAATGGTAAATGGATTTTAGCAACAATATTAAGTAAAACCAGATAGTGGCTATGGAAAAAGATGTGGGGGTCTAATAGGGCTAAACATTTAGTATGATTGTAAGAAGAATTATGATTATGCGTAAATATATTTGTATATCTATATATATTTGTGCATGTGTAAATCTGTAAATATATTGCAAAATAAGAGTTTTTTTAATATAAATAAGGGACCACTGCTCTTTTCAATAGGTGCTATAGGATCTTTTATATCCACTTGAGCTACCACCAGCTCAAGCAGATGCATCCTTGGTTTAACATATGACGAAAGACAAACTCAGCAGTGCAGCACCCCCCTTATGCTTCACTGCGATGTCAACAGTCCATCTACTTAGTATGGGAAAAGAACTCACAGCCTTCTGTACTGAAGGCAAGTGTGCAACTTTTGCACCACTAACACTGCTTTAAAAAAAACTATCAAGATCATGCCTTCAGTGATAACCAAGGTAGTGAAAGGCCAGTGTTTAAGTGTTTCTGTAGTCATTACACAGGGTGTGGAAACTACAGAGATATATGCAGAGTTCAACTCTGGCCTTTTACATCAGTGTGTGTGTGTGTGTGTGTGTGTGTGTGTGTGTGTGTGTGTGTGTGTGTGTGTGTGTGTGTGTGTGTGTGCACGTGAATGCATGTAGGGCCAGATCCAGCAGTAAGCAACCTTAGTAGTTTTCTATGGCCCACTTGCTGAGATCGTCCCCTTGCTGGCTGGGAGATGGCCTGCTGGATGGGGGCTCCCACATCATTTGCGTTTTAATTAAAACAAAAAAAAATCTTCTTTAGGAATGCCCCATGCATCTGTGTATCGATGTAGACAGCTGTTGCATGCTTTTTCCTTTCTGTGTTCCCTGGACAGAATTTAAACACAAGAAGACATTCCTGCTGCTTGTTTCTTCTTTTCTGCACACAGAACACAAGACTGCTGCTGTTTGAACCTTTCCACAAAAGTAAGCACAAAGGTGTGTGTGTGATTGTGTGTGTGTGTGTGTGTGTGTGTGTGTGTGTGTGTGTGTGTGTGTGTGTGTGTGTGTGTGTGTGTGTGTGTGTGTGTGTGTGCAACACCCTAGTTAGGGATGGCAGGTTAGTTAATTTGCTCAGGCTCAAGCCCTGTATCTTAGTTACAGGAGATAAGAGCCTGAAGCCTCTACACCAACTATCAAACTACTTAAAAAGTATGAAACTCACTGCATTTTCAAGGAATTGAATTTCAGTGTATTTTCAAGGAATTGTGAGTTTCAAGGGAAGAGAATTTTACTGCTGCTCATGCTAAGTCTGTTCTCAATATACAAATGTTTTGTTTAGCATATGCTCTTCATTGTTGTGTTAGTAGCACAACAGGTAACATGCTTGTATCTGATACAGAATGTTATGGGTTCTAATCCCACAGTATATAGATGGAATGTTGATACTGTGTTAAGGGGGGGGTGATGCAGTCTTGAGTATGTCCTCCTTTGGATGAGATGCCTGGTAACAACAGCTGTTCTCAGTTTGCCATCCATTCCCTATTAATGTAACATAGACAATTTATTCTTCAAGGGAAGCAGGCACCAAATTTGTAGATGAAACACTGAAATATAAAGTTGTTTGCTATTAGCAACCTCTTCAAAAGTTAAAGATCTCTTTAACATGGAATTATTCAGATGACTTTTATTTTTTCAGACATTGAGCATATCAACTGATATTGGTAGATTGTAATGATAGAAGTGTGATGGCCTTTTATGGTTGAAATGTTCGGAAACAGGCAGTTTTTCATTATTGGTTCATATATTTTGTTTCATTGCTTACTGAAAAAATGTTCAAAATGACAAATTTAAAACACACTCTATCAGGCAGCGCTATCTTATACAAAAAATATAATTTAATACAATCGGGAAGTTGAATCAAAGGATATATGCATGTGTGCATGGTCATAAAAATGTGTGCAAGGAGTCTATGGTTTGAAAACACCCAAAGGTAAACTTTATCCTCCAATGGCCAAATGCACTTTCTTTGAATGTGGGTTTCAATGCCGTTTCAGTGAATGTGAGTTTCAAGGGCAGAGAAGTTTACTATTCATGCTAAGCCTGTTTCCATTGTGAGACTGTATTGTTTTGTTTAGCAAATGTCTATCAGTGTTTGCACTATAAATTTTGAAGTAAAAGTTTTAAATTAAATCCAAATATCTGTGATCATTGTAGAAGTAAAGTAGAAAATAGTACGCACACTGAGAGGTTTGAACAGTGTTTATAGTAACTGCGGAAAATAGCCAAGTAATAGGACACTGGAATGGCTGCAGGGGGTGGGCAGATGCTGTGAGTGTGTGGGGACCCAATTCATTACCCTGCCTAGGGCCCCATTTAACCATGATCCTTCTCTGCACACTTGTGCATGCGTGTATGTTTGGGTGCTGTTATGAGTATATGTATCCTAAGATGAGAGGACAATAGGATGGAGTAAGGTGAAATTGGTAGTCCCAGTGACAACTAAGTGGCATAATTACATCAAAGTCAGGTAGGTATGATCAATTACTAATATTTTAATGTAATAACCACAGTTTTTCATTGCTGTCCCCGTGGAAAGCATGGCACACTGTGGCACAGGTCGCATGTAAGTGCACATGTCATTCAGACTTTTATATTGTTTATGTTCTAAAAGCTTCTCTCTCTCTAGCCAATCAAGCTGTTGATACTTGCTCCTCCCACAGAAGTCATAAGTAGTTGTCAGACAAATGTCCACCCCTTTCCCCTAAGTCACAATATACATAGCTAGCTACTAAATTCTGTGCAGCAGTGGGAATGTTGTACTGTTGTAGCACAAAGCTAGCTCTGTTTTCTGCTGCCTTTCATAAAACAAAAAAATAGTCACATTTGGGGACTTTAGAATGTCACCATAGCATAAAACAAATAAAAAAGCTCATAAATGTTTGTAGACAAAATGGCAAGCTTATGTTATGTTATGTGTGCTGTTTTTTGCACTAATGATTTAAAAAAATTCCAAGCCAAAAGTCAAACTGTCCTTCAGATATATATATATATATATATATATATATATATATATATATATACATATATATATATATATATATATATATATATATATATACTACATCTATATATGTGTGTGTGTATAGATAGATGTGTATGGCTTTTAAGTGTAATATATATATATATATATATATATATATATATATATATATATATATATATATATATATAGATATATATATATATATATATATATATATATATATATATATATATATATAGACATTCCACATAGCTTTATTTAATAATACTTTTCAAGTGCTCGTTCAAGACATAAAAATGCACATCTCTTGCCCTTGGATAACCTGCCTGTTAAGTCTTTCATTCTAACTCACTGAAAATGTATTTACTAACTTACCGGCTGATGAGAAATGCATCTCCCCTACTGTACATGTAATTTATCATTGACTTTGTTGAAGTAATCACACACCTGACAGAAGAGCATCAGATTAAATTACTTGTGGTCTGTGTACACTGGCCCAACCAATTACACAATTTTACAGAATTCAGTTTACACAAGCACTGCCCAAATTATGTCTGTGCCAAGCTTTGAATAAACTATCTGGCTTACTGCCAGGCTAAACAAATGTACTCTAGCCCACTGCTTGTGATAGTGGTTTCATATTTAATAAGTGAACTGAGTCATTCTTCATTCTATTTGATGTTCAGACTCACATAAAACTTAAAACTAAGCAACTCAGGCAGTTTACTCTGTGCATTTGCTAGACATTCTTTTTGTACTTCTGTTATTCTTACCATTAAAGACATGTTCAAGTTTCTTATCTGCCAAAGCTGGAAAATAGGTTCATAGGTTGGTACTAGGCTATCAGCCCTAGGGCCTATACAAGCCTAGGGGTCTACTACTAATGACCGAAACGACGATTCCCCGACAGAAAACTCACCGATGCCAGATGACCGACAGGTAAGTGTACCGACAGGGTGATTTGCCGACAGCGGAAAGACCGACAAGGGAATGTGCGATCGCGATGTGGTAAGTGTGCGATAGTGACGGAGTTAGGAGCAGTCAGGTAAGTGCTCGAGATTGTGGGATGTCGGGTTAGGCTGTGGGAAAGGTGAGTGTGTGTTCGTGTCGGAGGTATGGTTCGGGTAAGGTAAGTGTGTGCTAGTGAGGGACTGTAGTTTAGGGACGGGTTAAGTGAGTTAGGGTTAGGGTGCAGGTAGGTGATGTGTGCGTTAGTGTCGGAGCTTGGGCTAGGGGTGGGTTAAGTGAGTTAGGGTTAGGGTGCAGGTAGGTGATGTGTGCGTTAGTGTCGGAGCTTGGGCTAGGGGTGGGTTAAGTGAGTTAGGGTTAGGGTGCAGGTAGGTGATGTGTGCGTTAGTGTCAGAGCTTGGGCTAGGGGTGGGTTAAGTGAGTTAGGGTTAGGGTGCAGGTAGGTGATGTGTGCGTTAGTGTCGGAGCTTGGGCTAGGGGTGGGTTAAGTGAGTTAGGGTTAGGGTGCAGGTAGGTGATGTGTGCGATAGTGTCGGACCTTAGGGTTAGGGTTTGGGTCAGGGCTAGTGTGTATGCTATGTAGTGTCGCGTGTTGTTTACGTTCCGTGTGTCGGTGTAATGGTGTTCGGTGTTTTGCGTTGTCGGGTTTGTGTGTTGTCGGTTATTTGGCGTCGGTGAGTTTTGTGTTGGGGAATCGTCGTGTCGGTGTTTAGTAGTAGACCCAAGCCTAGCCATAACAATTCCTTGGCTATTTCTTCCCACACTATTTACTTCCCTGGACCCCTGTCTAGCAGGGTGACTTATGTGATCCCCGGGGTGAATTTCCTTTCTCCCATCCAGTCATCAAGGTTCCTTTTGAAGAGGGCTAAAGAGGCACTCTGCTTGACATGTATGGGCAATCTATTCCAGAGTCTGGGGAGTCTCTGGGTCAGAAACCTATCCCTCCAGCATGTTTTGTTTATTGTGATGACAAGGTTTAGATCCCTGGAGCGTGTGGCTCTCAGGGATTGGGATTTCTTTAAGTGTAGTATGTCCAACAGCTCTGGGTTTGACATGGCCTTGTATGTTAAGCAGAGATCGCCTCTGAGTAGACGATATGCGACAGATTATAGCTGGAGTTTTTTAAGGCAGTCAGCATAAGGCATCTGCTTTAGGCCTATGATTCTTTTAGTGAGATATTTCTGCAGCCTTTCCAGTTGTTGCAGATGTCTTGAGAGGTACATACCAAACAGGGCATTGTATTCTATAATGGGTCTAATGAGGGATGAGTACAGTGGGACAATGACCTCCTTTTTTCTGGATGAAAAGTCCTTAGTGATGAGGTATGCCACATAGAAGGATTTCCTGACTGTTGTGGCGATGTGGTTATCAAAGGTGAGACCACTGTCCACCTGTGTCCCTAAGTCTCTTATCACACTTTTGGTGTTTAGTGTACTGCCACCTATATGGTAATTCACAGGTACATGTTTTTTCCCCAAAGGAGATAACTATACGTTTCTTGGAATTGAGCTTGAGCCCATGGCTCTAGCACCAGGCATCTGTTTCTGTAAGGCCCTTTTGTGGAGTATCCACATCATTTGGGGATTCAATAATGGCTCCCAGTTTGCAGTCATTTGCGAACTTTGTTAGCCAGAGTCCCTTAGTGTTGGCCTGTACTTCAGAGAAGTAGATGCCAAACAAGAGCGGTCCCAGGACTGAACCCTGAGGTACTCCACTTGTCACTTGTCTGGAGCTGGATTTGGAGTTGGCTACTTTTAGAGTGTGGGTTCTATCAGTAAGCCAGTTAGCAACCCATTGGGTGATGTATGGATTAATGCCCAGCTTAGTAAGTTTATCTATGATTCCAGAGTGGGGGATAGTGTCAAAGGCCTTGGCAAGGTCTAGATAGGCTGTGTGGACCACCTTACCCTTGTCCATGGCTCTGGAGACTGATTTAAAGAAGTCAATCAGGTTCAGGAGACAAGATCGACCCTTCACGAATCCAAACTGGGTGGGGTCCAGTGTTTGAAGGTTGCCAATGTCTTTGTTTATAAGTTCCATGATAATATGCTCCATGGCCTTGCAGATAAGGCTCATCAGACTGATGGGACGGTAGTTTCTGGGATCCAAGCTGGATCCCTGCTTGTGGAGTGGGATAACTGTAGCTCTGCGCCTCTCAGTGGGCATGAAACCTGAGGTGAGGCTATGATTAAACATGACATTTAGGTGAGGTGCCAGTTCATATTATAGTTCATGTAGTACACAGCCCGGGATGTCATCTGGTCTCATGGACGCTGTATTCTTAGCTTTGGAGAGTGCGTTTTTTACCTGTGCGGCTGTTATTACCAGAATTTGTCAATCTTCCAGTATTGAGATGGGCCATTTAGGGGGTGAGAGGGGGGTGAAGTTGGCATTGAATCGATCTGCCAGGATATTGGCAATATCCTTGGGATCAGTATATTTAATGCCATTCTGTTGTAGTTCAGAGCAGATCTGAGCATTGCCATTTATATTCTTGACATAGTTATAGAATGCCTTATGGCTGTCTTTGGAAACTTTGGCAATTTTATTTTTGTAACTAGCTTTGGAGGACTTTATGAGGGATCTCAGTTTCTTACTGAGGCTGGTAAGGGAGTTTTTTGCATCCTGGGATTTTCCTCTTTTCTGCAACAGTTTCTTCCTTTTGTTGTAAAGTTTGTTTATGGCAGTGGACCTCCAGAATGGCTTCATTTTTTTGGATGAGAGCATCTTGGTTCTATTTGGGATGGCACGATTCATGCATGAGTGGGTGTGCTTGTACAGTGCCTTAGTGTAGGATTCAGCAGTTGAACTTTCAGTTCCCGTCTGCATGGGTGTCATGAAAAATACATGTATTTGAATCCCCAAGATGCATTTTGTTTAACCATAAGCAAATAAAACATTGACTTCTTTCTGATGCTAGGCTTTCCCTTTAAACATTTTGATTGGTGATCATCTGATTAGCACAAATACACAAGCAAGTAAGTAACCAAATAAATAATAATACAGTTTAGTGAATATAATGTAAGTGTATTTAATGATGAAAATCAGAAGTAGTTCAGAGGAGGCAAATTAGTTTTGTCTGCAACTTTCAAGATTTTAATCAAGATTTACAGGCAATGGCAGCTGTGACATGTTATGAACATTGGCAAACTATTTAGGAAGCAAAACCTCTACTAGGGAGTGATCTGCTCATTTCTAGAATTGCCTCAAGTCCTTGTGCATTTTACTGTTCATCCTGTATATGCCCTAAACCCATTTTACTGACGCCATCCTGATCTTAGATCATTGGATGGAATTTCTAAATTTGACCACATTCTAGAACGAGAAACTTGGGCTGTCGTTGACTTTTCATTTTCAAACTAAACTGAACAGCTTGGAAAGTGATGGACAGAATTTCTTAGGTGAAATCTGAGACTGCACCTGTCACATAGTTCTTTTTAACAAAGGTCAGGATCATGTCATGCCTTTCTCTGGAAAACAAGGGTACTCAGCCTTAAGCATGATATTCTGGTTTCTGTTTTAATTACTAGGTGTCAACCAGGGGTGAAGCTAAGCACACCACCCTGATCTTCAGTACTGTGCAATGTGCTTAACAGTTCTGGATTTACCTCCCAGATAGATTTCCAGGATTTGGTCTCTGTTGGCCCACTCTGAAAATTATATACTACTGCCAGGTCCATCCGTAACATGCAGGGGATTATCTCCAACTTACTTTAAGATGCTGACCTAGTAATTATTATGTAAACCTGATCAAAAGTTAATTTTGTCCTGTATTTGGCAGCTGCTATGTCGAGTTTTTCCATAATTCATTGTTGAAGAAGTGACAGAAATGGGAGTGAAGTTTTGATGTAATATCAGTCACCTCTGCCTATAACTAAGGTTCAGAGTAAGGACAGTAAGTTCTTTGGGCATGTAGTAGATACAGGAGCAGCTGTGTTCCTCCTCATTCTTTGTCTACCAAGGTATGTTAAAATATTACTCCAATAATTTGGGTCCCTGAAGACAGTTAGTCCTGGGTGATTATAATATCCTTGAGAGGTCGCTGGCCTTTTATATTAGGAAAGAATTCATATTCTCTCAAGTTCCAGTTAGGACATATGTTGGACTAGATGTTCCATCTCAGTTTGAGAATTTTAATGTGATATGATGCTAGAAATAGTAGCTTGGTAGGGTCATAACCTGGTTCATTTGGCAGTTAATATGCATGACTTTCAGACCCCAGTCGGAACTTTGTGAAATGTAAGAATTTCAGTCCTGTAACAGCTGATCCTTATGTGAGTGCATTCTACTATTTCTTTTTGAGAAGAATGCTGCCCAGTTTCAAAGAGCTTCTTGTGGCTTGTAAAGGGACTGTAAAACCCTTTCACAGCATGGTGATCCCCATTCATGCTGGCTTGATGCTGATCTCAGTGGTCTGTGGAGAGTCTGGTGAAGGTTCTAATGAAGAATTGTGAGGACTGGTCTAAAGGAGGTTATGTTTAGGCTTGATGAGTACTGTGCTCTTTAACAATCAAAAGTCTCCCATAAGAAGGCAGTGCTCCCTTTGGCAACTAACTGTCCAGCCACAGTGCTCTGGGTGGTCTTCTGACAACATATTCTTAAGGATGGCTCACCCCCACTACAGTAAGCTTGGGGGTACTTCTTGTAATCCCCTTGTTCTTTGACAGTGCCCGGAGTTTCAAATTCATTGTCTTTATTTTAAGCATCTGCCCAGTCAGCTGTGGAATGGACCCAGCCTAGTCTAACTTATCAGTCTTCCATTTACAGTAATCATGTCAATTACAGGTGTTATCACTGTTTTTTTCTTGGCAGTTTGTCTTTTTGTTTGTCACACTGTTAGTTACTGTGGATAAATATATTGTGATGGTAGTCGGATTTTTGGTGGTATTCCACTGTGGGCAAGGGCTCAGGCTTTAAGAATTGTGCCCTTTGTAGCCACATAATTTTGCACCAAATACCCATGACCTGTGTGTGGTATGCCTGGAGCTGGAACATTTACCAGCCACTTGTTAAATTTGTCTTTGAGCCTCGCTTATTACAAAACAAGCTGAACTGAAGGGCGTTTTCCCTTCTGATAAAGGTGACAAAAAGGATGATGAAAAGAATGATGAGCAGGATAAAAAAAGAAAAGGACGTAAGAGGATTCCTCAGTAAGCCCTTCACCTCCGTCGAAGACTCTAAGACATGAAATAGTGCAAGAGACTGACTCAGGACATATTGAACCTACATTTTTCACTGGTCTAGGCCCTGGTACCCTCCCATGCCAAAATTATAATTATATCCATATGATCCCATAAGAGATCCTACATTCTTGCCTCCCCTTCTGTTTCATCTTTCAGGTCTACCAGGTCTGCACAGAGTGTATCTGATATTAATTGGGTTCGAATGATGAGGGCCTTTGTCACGGCCTATATTGACATGGGTACCAATCCATCACCCCTGTTTCTTGAAAGGATTTGATTGGCTCTAGGGCACTGATTCATGATCCTACTTCCTCTGCATGGGTTTTGGTGCCAGAGGATTTGGAGCTGACAGTTATCCTTGTACATCCTCCTTCAGCATCGACTGGATTGTATCCATTAGTACCAACTCTACAGCATCCTATACACTCAACACTGATTCCATCAGGGTCAGGTTTGTCTCAATACCAAATCCTGAAGCCCAACTCCTCAACTCCATCTCTAGTGCTGACACACTCAGATCCATTTCTAATGTCGGGGTCATCAGCATTTGAGATGTCAACTCTGATCTGGCTGTCAGAACGATCCAGTATATTGGATCCACCAACTTCCTCTATGGCTAGAGCAGAGACAGTACTGACAAAAATGTGCTTCAGGCCAGCAGGCTCTGTATCAGCCATTGAATTCTTTGTTAGAATCCTGACAAGATACTGTGGATGCCTAAGCTCAGACCTGACTGGAACAATGGCCCTCTAATTGACTCTATTATTGTAGCAGCAGTCCCCAAAAGAAAACTTTACCATGAAAGTTCTGTGATCCATCCCTCAAACTAGGAATCCAGAACAATAGACCATATGGAGAAGCAAGTTTATATCTTGGATAATGTTTCACTCCAAACACTGAATTGTCTAACTCACATAACAAGGTTTCAATGAGACCTAGCAGAATAAACATTAGACACTTTGAGAAGTCATCAAACACTGCATGCTCAGAAACAGAGTGAGTAACAGGTGGCAACAATGTTATCTGTCTCCTACCTGTCCCTGTGGTGCTGCCCAATGCTGCAGATAGAGATGTTAGGGCAGCAGGTACAGGCAGAGTCATGCAACACCATGCCTGGCTGTGCCTTTGTAATTCTATTAACAGCTTCAAGGTCTTATTTCTCAACAACTTGTATGACAATCCTTCCAATTTCAGGACAAAGGTCAAATAAAAGTTTCTGAAAAGTGAACAGGAAGGGAAAACAGTGTTTGCCTTAAGAGTATACTTTGAAACCCCGCAATAGTCCTTATTTAGGAACCAGGAGGATGCCAAAGCCCTCTGGTTTAAGAAATCTCAGCACCTCCCCTTCAACTCCTTTTCATACAGGGAATACCATGTCTGAAAGAGCACTTTTAATGAATACCTCCCCAGAGGTAGAAGTGATTTGGAAAACCAAGAATTTAGAGGTCCTTCATTTGAAAAGCAGCCTCAGCATGCCTCAGGGCTTGCCTGGCTGCTTCACTTTCAAGGTAGTTGAAGTCAACTCTTTGTTCACCTAAGGTCATGACTGGCCACCACATAGGTCAGCTGTGTGAAGAGCATAATCTCCAGAGGCTACACAATCCTTTCTCAACAACCACAATTGATATTCTTCTGCCTCATCATTAATGATGTTGAAGGCTGGCATAATAGTAGGGTGTTTAACTCACAGATACAAGGTGCAGGGTTTGATTCTTATCTTTGGTCAGTGTCTGCTTATTAGCTAGGCATATAATAATCTGCAGACTGATGCGTAGTATTTACCTATGAACCTATTCTGTAGGACAGCATGGTACTAAAGTACTACATGTTAATATCAGCTAATGGCAAAACAATTGCAAGTATACCCTGCCCCCACCAGTGGCATTACTGTAAATATGAATGGTGGCAGAACACTACACATGCACTGCTGTAGGTGAGAATCATGACACTGCACAACAGCTTACAATCACACACATCTCTGTTATATGTTGCACCTATTATAAGTGGCACTTCTGAGAGGCACAATTGTACAAGAGCATGAAACCCTACTGCTGGGTGGGAGCACTGCTATCAGACAGATATTTGTCCTTATCAATAGCACTGTCATAGGTCAGATTTTATGCAGGAAGTAGAACAGTTGTCACATTCATGACTAATGTCAGCTGAAATAGCACTGATATGTATCACTATGATTTCAAATTACTACTTGCTAATATCAGACGTTGCACAGCTAGTAGACACAGTCTAAGTTGCAGACTTTCAGACTAGCACCTCTTGACTATTGTATGCTTCCATCTTGGAACAACAGCACTATCAGACAGATGCATTCCCTGAGTTAGTTAAATGCACATAGGTCAGAATGATGTCAAAGGACAAATTTCTCTTATCAAGGAACAAGCTGCCTTCTTTAGGGAATGTAGCCATAGAGGATAGGGTCATCACACAGCACTAGAGGCTGTCGATACAAATCTGCATGAATATCAAACATATGTTCTGCTCTCTCATCATTAGCAATGTCACAATGTTAACCAGAGTATTGTACATCAGAATGGTATTAGACCACCAGTGGTGAATATCTGCATGGCATCAGACCACGACCAGTGAATATCTGCATGGTATCAGACCACAACAATTGAATATCTGCACAGAAACAGATGACCACCACAAGTGATATCATCATGGTATCAGGCCACCCCCAATGAATATCACTATGGTATCAGACCACAACCACTGAATATCTGCATGGTATCAGACCACAACAATTGAATATCTGTATGGAATCAGATGACCACCACCAGTGAATATCATCATGGTATCAGACCACAACCAGTGAATATCTGTATGGTATAAGATCACAACCAGTGAATATGTGCATGGTATTATACCACACCAGTGAATGTCATCATGCTATCAGCCTACCACCAGTGAATACCAGTACTGGCACACAGAGACTCTTCTCTCTTGTCAGTGGCACAACTGATTTGTTGAAAGGGCAGTAAAATAATACATGCTATAATCTATGACTAGCACAGATATTGGACAGATGTATCCCCCCATCAGTAGCATTACTATAAGTCATGCCATAGTCATGGTGTAGTTTAGCTGTCATAAGGATAACATGATCTCTCATTAGTATCTTGCCATATGCCTGAACTGTATAAAAGTGCTATAAAGCATTAATCAGGGCTATCACAGTATTCAGAGAGATGATGTGCCCCTTTTCCTTGACATTGCCTAAGGCTAGAATAGTGCCAGATTATCATATCAATTTATTTTTTATTTTATTTTATTTAATTTACATTTGTTAACCAGGTTAGTCCAGCTGGATATATTTCCATTTTCAGTAGAGGCCCGGGGAGAAAAGCTTCAATAGTAACACAGCAATATAGTGACACCCAAATATGTCATGCAGTATTACACAAAAAAAGGATATTAAAATAATTAAATACAGAGTATTAATGAGAGGAAAATTACATTTGTTACTTCTAATCTAACAGGATTGGGTAAGTCACTTTACAGTATGAAATCTGAGGTAATATACAGAACATTCAAATTTACATTTAGGACATAAGCTAGTTAATTATCTAGTGATAGTAACTACTTCTAGAGGGGTATAGAAGTATTGATTGGTGAGAGGAGGCAGTATAGAAGTAGCAGTAGAGAAAGCAGAGAATTAGTCAGGGTTGCAACAGGGGCATAACCAGTGTGTCCTGAGATGTTTCTTGAGCTTTTGCTTAAAGAGTGGCAGGGAGGGTTGTAAAGTTAGATCAGGTGGCAGAAGGTTCCAGTGTTTTCCAGCAGTATTGAAGAACAATCATCAGGAAGTGTGACATCTGAAACAAGTATGCATTGCATTCCTCAGCAATGGCTTCATCATAACTCAGCACAGTGCCAAACCACCAACTCTACCATCAGGAAATGTGACATCTGATGTAGTGATGGATTACACTACTCAGCAATAGCTGTGTCATCTATCATAATAGTGTCAGACCTCCTTGTGTGAGAGAAGGAGGTACCACTCCGCCCAACTCAGATGCTTCACACCAACATGGATAGGCTGGGACCAATTATGTATCAACTAATCACTGCTTGAGTTGTTGTGTTCAGCCTACAAGTTTAAAAGAGGCATTTGTAACTCTAGCCTTGAAGAAGTTCATACATTATCCTGAATCTGCTCTGTCTCTAACCCTCCGTTTATCTGCAAAGATATAGAAAAGTGGCATCTATGCAACTTTATTCTGTTATGAGTTAAATTGAAGTTTGTGACCCATTTCAGTCTTGCTTTCAAACAAGAAACAGCACTGAGACTGTCCTTACTAGGTTAGTAAATAAAAGCTAATGAATTATACTTTTTTGGAAACGTATCAGTGGTACTGTTCTGTGCTGGTTCTGCTTAATCACTGCTCAGCAGTTAACATTGTTGACTATGACATCCTATTCGATTATCTTTGGATATTCTGCAGAATTTTTGGTATCGTTCTTAAATGGATTACCTCTTACTTCTAGAAACAAACCCATAGGATATCTGGAGTTGAAACCTCCTGGTCCCTGACAGACTTTCCAGGTTTCTGTTTTCTGCATCTGTGGAGCTGCTAGAGTTTCCACAGATGTGCTTGTAATTAACGCTATTATTTATTTTCTTTCTAAAGCACCACACCATTGGAACCTCCTGCTGTAGTAGCTGCCTGAGTGTCCCACACTAATCAGTTTTCAGAGGTCCCTGAAAGCCCATCTTTTCAGTCTCACCTATGACTTTTAATCCAGATTAATGTTAATTTTAATGTGTTGTTTATGTATATGCTTTTACTAATTAATGGTATTACACTGTACTTATTTTTATGTAGACTAATACAGTTGTATTTTAATTCAGAGTTCTCATCAGCACACTGTGAGTTTTGTAATCCTTCTGTCATAGGATATTCCAGAATGGTCATGAATTTTGTGCATAACTCTTGCTTTCACACTTAGTTAAGGAGATTGATGCTCTTTTCTGATATAAGGCAGTTAGAAATGGATGATATACTTCAACAGCACATTAAAGGGGAAGCGGTATAGGTGAATCCACTTCACTTAGAGAAATGTAAACTCTCTTCGTATAGCAGGGTTAAACATTTTTTGAGAAGCATATCAACCAGTCAAGGGAATGGCACTGAAAGTCTCAGGGAGATCATGGCTTCTAACCTTAGAATTTCAGCATAGCTTGTGATGTAACCTCTAGCAGCTGGAAAAAAAAGAAGATGGCCAGTAGAACATGGGAAAAAAGATATGTGTGAATGACGCAGAAGGGACAGCACCAAAGCAAAATGGGATGCAATGAGTACCAATGCTAACTGTCTTGATAAAGCTTCTTTTTCACACCACACCCACTCCAAGCACAATTCACATTATCACAACCCCAGGATCAGAAGGGAGTCACTAGTCTTAGCAAACAGGCCCAAATCCAGTTAAAAATAAGATGCAAAAATAGTCACAAATCTTGGCAAACAAGCAAAACTCCAACTCACAAATCTTGTTCCAGGTACCACATGTATCTATTTGGACAAACACCAATAGAAGTGATAAAAACCATAAACCAGGACAAGCCCTTTCATCCCTAGTACTTGGGACTTCTTCAGAAACCCAATTACAAAGTTTGATTTCCTTTTATAGACCCTTCATTTCCTCAATTAACCAACTGCCTTCAAATTTTAAGTCACAGTGTATAGAAATACAAAACTTAAGCTCTACTTAATGAATCATTAATAATACAAATAGTAACAATCATTGACAAAATACCATCTGAAGAAACAGAAAATTAAAAGATAAAATATACTATCTGCAGTTTTTAAAAAAGGAAAACATACACTTAGCAAATTTAGAAATTGTGAACATAGTCTACCAGGTAAACTTTGTATAAAAGACAAAATGTACTATTTGCAGTTTTAAAAAGAATACATACACATAGCGAGTTCAGCAGCTGTGAACATAATCCATCAGGTAAGCTCTGTATAAATATAAAATGTGAAATCATAAAAACAGTGTCACAAACTAAGAATACATTTATTTATTTTTAGAGCAAAGAAACACTGTTTGCTCTAATAAATAAATAAATATTTCTGGAAGTGCGCCCCAGGAAGAATAGCACAGTAGGCAGGTGTCCAGCTGGCCTATGCTTAAGGCCACCTCTGGGTGCTAATTGTTAAATAACACAGAATTTTACTTAATGTACAAAATATAAGTGACATTCATTTAAACATATTTTTGCAGGGGGAAAGCTACATTGGGCTGCATCCTCAATGCCCTCTGTTTAAACATTTGTAAATGTGGGTGAGGGAAACACAGGTCATTCCTCACTCCTGATGTCATGTGAACTCACAATGGTGACATTTTGCAAAAATACTGTCAGAAATGTTTTTGTCGTAATTAAGACATTCAGTGAAAGGCTGTTGCAGCATAATAGCTTTACTGAGTTGAGATTTGCTCAAAGAAAATCAGCTTTTTGTCTTTATGCCACAAACACTTATGTGAATTCCTAGGTTTCAAACTTCCAGCAGACCTGCTAAAGTAGGACAAGTCCCCTACTGGGTAGCAGATGCATGTGAGATGCTTTCATTTTGTGTTGCGTATACAGTCTCTCCAGCAGCTGCTGTGTATGGTATGACCTGAGTGGGACTAATGACTGAACACTCGGGATCTGAAAGGGAAGCTTAGCACATTACACTTAACACATATTTCATGACATAACTGCACAGCTACAGTATTTTTCTTCCTTGATTTACAAATATTTATATTAGATGAGATCCATAGCCAATAAGCATATTTATCTTATCTGCCATAAGCAGACTCACTAATGTGTCACTGTCCTCTGCTGCTGTTAAAAATGCCCTGTTTCTCCTAATATTAAAAATGTTTTATGGTCTAAAGAAAATCACATTTATTGCTTTAGCATTTTTTTATGTTTATGATTGTATGTTATAATAAAAATGTTGGCCTTTTCATTATGTCTCCTGCATCAAATGTGCTCAGGTTGCATAACAGGAAAGGTCTACACTTCTGGCAGGCCTTTACACTAGTATTCACTGGATGTTTTTGATTCAGAAGGCCTAATTTATAATGCCTACAAGCCAAATAATAAGCCAGCATGTGGACATTTCATTTATTTGTTTTATTTTAAATGTGTTAGCAATCATTTCCTTAAATCGTGTCATTTAATGCCAGTTTTTCTAAATTCTCCTTTCTCCGTCTCTCTCACTCTGTGAATGCAATTTCACTGGTTTTATCTTCACAAATTACACTAACAGACCTGACCTGAAATAGTCAATTAGAAAACACTAACAGCTATCATTATTTTGAGGGTCAGTTTTCAGTCCTAATTTCTTCCTTTGGCCTTTCAAGTTTTCTTGACTGTTGTATAAGTTTTTTTGTTTGGGTCACCTGTAAAGATGTTTTGTCATTTTGTCAGCTGTTGAACTTGAAACTATTTTTTGGCTCACAGGAAACCTCTCAATTATCTACTGATTTTAGGTTTTTAAAAAATCGGATTTTCAACCTCCCATGGATAAATATGTGGTAATTTTTCAAAAATCTGTTCTTAAAGATCTACATTTTCATGGGTATGAATCTTGTATGTTGGGCCACAATTTATCTGAGGCTGAACAACAAATGCTTCATGAGCTTCAAGACAACCATAATATAGTTATTGTTCTAGCTGACAAAGGGGGAGCAGTCATAGTTATGGACATTGAATATTACTTAACAGAGGCCTACAGACAACTTAGGAATGCCTTATATTATATGCCTATGCCCTTAGATCTGACCAGCCATTTTAAAAAAGAAATTGATTCCTTTTTGGAGTTGGCTGCTGAGGAAGGAATAATCAGTACATCTGTTTTACAACGTCTGAAAGTTAATGATCCTCAGAAACAGATATTTTATTTGCTGCCTAAAATCCACAAAAATTTAGAGAAACCACCTGGCAGACCGATAGTTTCTGGTATCAGCTCACTTATGGAGCCTTTATCAGAATTCCTCACCAGATATCTGCAGCCACTCCTACCCTTAATTAGATCTAGGATCAAGGATACAACAGAATTTCTTAGAATTATCAGTGATATCCAATTAGAACCTGAGTGGATTTTGTGTACCTTGGATGTTACTGCCCTGTACACAAATATTCCACGCTGGGCAGGGCTTGAGGCTCTTCAATATTGGATGAATAAGGCAAACCTATATCCTTTGGGGTTTAATACTCTGTTAGTCTGTATGGTGGAACATGTCCTTATCAAAAACATATTTTATTTTCAGAAGGAATGTTATTGGCAGGTTAAAGGTATAGTCATGAGGGTGTCTTTCGCCCCCATTTACGCTGACCTTTTCATGGGATATTTGGAGGATATTCTTATATATGATGATCCTCATAATATATATATGAGTGATACGGATATTTGGCGGCGATACCTGGACAACTGTTGGCTGATCTGGCGAGCGGATACCACTTATCTTCTTGAGTTTGTTCAGTACCTCAATGATAATAAGTGGGGTATTGAATTTACTCTTAATATGGTCCATCAAGAAATTCACTTTTAGATGTCAGGATCAGCAGGAATGTGGACAATACTTTGTCTACCCAGGTATTCCGCAAATATCCTCAGTACAACAGTCTTTTGAAAGCTACCAGCTTACATCCAAATCACATTATAAGGAATATCCCCAAGTCACAATTATTTCGTGTTAGAAGGATCTGCTCCTCCAAGGATGATTATGTACATCACAAACAAGACTTGATACACAGATTCAAGGCTAGAGGCTATAAACCTGAATACATTTCATCAGCTTGTAGTTGGGCTACTAGGCAGGATAAGTCACAATTATTGACATATAGTGACAAAACTTTGAAATCAGATAACACCATCAGGTTTGTCACAACATATGGCAGAACTATACATGCCATTAGAAATGCTATCAACAAAAATTGGAATATCCTTTTGGCCAATGAGGAATTATCTAATATCCTTACTGAGCAATGCAAATTCTCATATCGTAGAGGTAGAACATTAGGATCTTATTTTAACCATTACAAATCCGAAACATAACAGCATTCTAAGTCAGAATGATTAACCATCACAGGGGACAAACTGCTGGGTTCATTTTCTTGCGGACATTGCTCCTTTTGTAAATATATATATAAATCCAAGGAATTTTCGAGCAAAATTATGAAATCTGTGTATAAAATCAGACATTTTGCCAATTGCAGAATGGATTGGGTGGTCTATTTGGCCACCTGTTCCTGTTCCGCTTTTTATGTTGGCCTAACATCTAGGACCTTCAGAATTAGAATGTCAGAACATATGGGGGACATTCGGAATAAACATTTGACTAATGCACTTTACAGACATGTTTGTGTACAGACATCAGTCGTATTTCATTTTTGCATCATTGATAAAATACAGGGTGATAGATCACAAAAACAGGGTTGGCACAGCATATGGAATGACATGGAAAAAAGATGGATAATTAATTTAGGGGCTCTGTTTACACCAGGTCTTAATGATCATTTGTGAAGACATTAAGGACAAGCTGGTATATATTTTTCTATATTTGTTATTCATTTTTTAGTGTGAATAACTACACATTTTTTAATGTTATACAGGATCTCTTTTTTTGTTTCCATATATCCTTATATGGTCAAATATCTGTGCCTTTAAATAACTATTGTGTGCTTAACTTTTTAATTAACTAATTATCTAATGAATGCTGGCAGTATAAATTAGTGTTTTATATTGTGGAATGGAAAATCACTGGTGAAGGCTGAACAGCCGAAACCAGTTTGATTTTCTTTGAATAAACTGTGTATTTCACTCTTTTGGTGCTGAACCCATTTTTTGAATTGCAGTTTGGTCTTTTGGTTCTTTGCACCTGCCTTACTTGTGAAGCTTTCAGAAGCTTCACCTGTAATGATGCCTTTACATCACATCAATAGTTACATCAAAGTGCTTACAATTTATTTGACATTTATTTGACATTTGTAGACCGGGATAGTCTGACTGGGTCAGAGCCCTTTCTCAGAAGAGGCCCGGGAGAAAAGCTCCAAAGTACAATTATAAAAGATTAAAAATTACAGTAAATGTGCAATACAATGAATGATTGTCAAATGCATTTACAATAATGGAGGCAAGAGAGAGTTAATCACAGTTATTGTTAATAATATATAGTTATACAAATTACATATACTTGAGGGATAATATAATGTTTGTAAAGTGTCATATGCTTTAAGGATGGCATACAGTGGGTAGACCAGCTAGTTAGTAAAATAATGTGTGTGGTGGAATTAGAAGGTGTAGGTTTTAAGACAGCACAATGGAAGTTGAGAATTGATGTGTGATGTTAGGATCATAGTTAGTATAACAGAGGTTCAGATATGAAAGCTGAGGTAGCCTGCAGAGAGTCAGGAAATTATCTCCTTACTGAAAGGAGGTAGGTAGTAGAAAGATGGCCTGAAGTAAAAAGGCAGGAAGTGGGTGTCAGGAGGAAGGTGAAGAAGATAAAGTTAGCATGGTTTAAAAAGGAAATGAGATGGGTATTGGGAAGAAGAAGAGGAGGAAGATAAGAGATAAGAGTAATGAACCAGATTAGGACTAAATTTGGGGGGGCTGGAGATTACAGGGGCATATCTTGAGGTAGATTAGGTATTGTTTGAGTGAGTTCTTAAATTTGTAAGTCTGGGATATGCTTCTTAGAATCAAGGGAAGCTTGTCCCATAGGATGGCGGAAGAGTAGCTGTATAAATTCTGTCCTGCAGATTTATTAGATTTGTGAATTTGCAGCAGGCATTGATCAGAGCTCCTAAGAGGCTGGGCAGAGGTATGAAGTGAGACTAGTGAGGAAATACTTGGATAGGAAGATGGTTTATTGATAATGGTATGGATTATGAAGAGTTTGAGGTGGTTTGGAAACTCAAGCCAGTTAAGTGACTTGAGGGCCAGACAGTGGTGAGATTTGGATGGCAAGTTAGCAGCAGATCTGTTCACTTTGTTATAGGTAGATTCAAGTTTGGAGAGTAGAGTAGACTGGAGGTTAGTAAAGATTTGTGAGCTATAGAAGAGGTTGGGAAGGAGGAAAGCATCGGCAAGTGTTATTCTAGAGTCAGGGGAGAGGAATTCTGTTTTTCTGTAAAGGAGGCCAATCTTTTTATGGATTTTCTTAATGCAGTGGTGATTCAAATTTCAGCTGGTCATCTATGATTACTCTGAGGGGCTTAGTTTGGGTTTCAGGAGATATTATGGTGTTGTTGAGCGAAGAGATGTTGAAAGAGGATTTAAGATGGTAGAGGGATTTTGGGAGAAAGAGTAGGAGTTTTCTTTTTTGGGGGTTAAGTATGAGATGGTTTCTTGTTAGCCAGGTTTCTGTGAGGTTGAATGATGTTTGTGTGAGGGTTAGTAGTTCAGTTGGGTTATCAGCTATGAATAAAATGGTAGAGTCATCAGTGTACTGTATGAGAGAAGACTGGGGACAGAATTTGTAGAGTTCTTTGGTAAAGATGTTAAAAAGGAGGGGTCCAAGGATGGAGCCCTGTGGGACACCTGTTTTGAGGGTGAGAAAGGAGGAGAGAACAGAGAGCTATTTGACAGATTGGTGCCGATCTGAAAGGTAGCTGCTAAATCAGGCTATAGTTGCTATGGAAAGGTTAAGCTGAGAGAATTGTGAGAGGAGGATAGGGTGTGAGTCAGTGTCAAAGGCTTTGGACAGATCTAAGAATAGGCAGGACACAAGTTTATTGTTATCTCTGGCTAGGGAAATGGTGTTGGTAAAGGAGATGTGAGCAGTGGAGGTGCTGTGGTGTGGGTAAAAACCATGTTGGGCAGGGGTGATCAGGTTACCTTGTAAAAGGTGGGCCAAGATTTGTTTATGTGCACAGTGTTCTAGTATTTTGGAGAAAGGAGAAAGTATAGCAATTGGTTGAAAGTTTGAAAGGTCTGAGGAATTGCCACCTTTGTGTATGGGTATTGAATAGAATTTTTTCCATACAGTTGGAACAGTTGATTTGGAGATAGACCAGTTATTTAGGATGGAAACTGCTTATGCTACAGTTGTAGCAGTGAGTTTTAGGAAGAGAGATGGCAGGTTGTCTGCCGATGGGGAGCAGGAATTTAGCTTGATGAGGAGTTTTTTAATGTACAATGCAGGGACTGGCTTTAGAGAGTAGGGGAAGTTATCTTGAGAGGGAATTGTAGGTGGTGAGGGATGGGGTGGGAGAGAAGTCTGCATAAGTTTACTTATGGTGTCAATGAAATAAGAATTGAAGATGTTTGCAGTTTCAAGGGATGAGTTGTTGGGGCAGGGGTTGGGTGTAGATGGATTTCCCAAGTGGAGGATTTGGTTGATAGCTTTCCAGAACTTTTTAGGGTTTCTGGATTGTGAGGTCTGGGCTTGATGGTAGAAATTATTTTATCATTATTAATGTGCTTTTTAGTGAGATTTTGGAGTTCCTTATAGCTTTGGAAGTGGGAGGGAGATTTTGTCTTGGACGAAAGTTTCCAGGCAGAGTTTCTTTTTTGAATAAGTGACTGAGTTGAGTTTGTGAGCCGGGAGAGTTGTGGGATTTGACTCTAACAGTACGTGGAGGGGCAAGATAGTTGAGCATATTATGGAAGGTGGAGTTAAAGTAGGAAACAGCATCGTCAAGAGATAAAGTAAAGAGGGTGGACCAGTCTATTTCAGAGAGAGAGAGTTATTGAATGTATCAGGGTTGAAGGCAGACAGTTTCTGACATTATTTGAATTTGTGGGGTTTGGGAATGTGGGGGGAGAGTCGGAGGGTTCATACTGGGTAGGGATTGCTGATGGAATCGGGTAGTATTTCTGGTTGAAGACAGAGGTTGGGAGTGGAAACAAAAATTGAGTCAATGATGGAACTGGAATTGGTGGATTTGTTGTGGAATGTGGGAGAGGGGATGGGTTGGGTGTATCCATAAAGTTTAGTGCTGGTGGTAGGGGTGTTAGTGCTGAGGGTAAGCCAATTGATATTAATGTCACCCAGTATAATGGTCTCATTGGGGATGTGGTCAGTTATACAACTGAAAATCTGTTCTAGTAAGGGTATGTTATCACCTGGTGGTATGTAGGTGGTAACTATTGATTTGATTTTGTGATTGTTGGGTTTAAACTTGACTATTAGGATCTCAGCTGGGTGGAAGAAAGGAGGAGTATTTAGTGAGGGGTTACAAGGTCAGATTACAGAATAGCAGCACCACCTTCTTTCTTATGGGGTCTATCTAGATGTAGAATGTTGTATCCTAGGGGGGGAATTAATTGTCTGTGTTGTGAGGTTTAAGCCAGGTCTCTGAAAGAGTAACTACTTCTGTTATCTTATTTAGGATACTGTGAATGTTGATAGAGTAGAAAGAGAGAGATGTTTGGGAACAGAGTTAGGAGTGTCCAGGGGAGTTTTTGGCATAGTGGAAGGGCAGTTTGCATAATCTGTTGGCCAGGGTTGGGGTGAATGTCACCGGAGAGTAGGAGGGTGTTAAGCGAATGAGTGAGAATAGATATAAATGAGTAGGAGGTGATGAATTTTTGTTTTATTCTGAAGGGTGAGTGAATTATGGGAGGTAGTTTGATTTTGGGGAAATTGAATTCAGAAGAGGAAAAGAATGAGGGTGCTATAGGAAAGTAGTAATGTTCATTGGAGTGTGTAGGGTAGTGAAACAATTTTGGAGAGCAAGGGTTGCAGGATTAGATGAGTGTGGCATGAGGTTAAGTTGCAGGTCAGTAGAAGAAGGGAGGAAATGAGGAGGGAGAAGAACAAAGCATGGTGGTAGGTGTGAGATTAAGTGAGAGAGGAAATAATAGAGTTATGGAGTGGAACTGAAAGAGAGGGTGCGTACATATAAGTGAGTGGGATGGGGAGGTGGAGTGTAAGACTGGAAGTTATTTATTAGGTGTTCAGGGAAGGAGAGGAGTTGGGTGGGAGGGGTAATGATAGGTTAGAGTTATGAGGTGTAGTGAGTGTAGGAGGGGTGGAGTGAATTAGGTGTGTAGAAGTGGGAGGGATTCATGTGTCAGGGGTGGTTCCTGATAGGGTAGTGTATGCAGGAAGTGGGGGTGGGAGGGGGGTGGGGATGTGGTGGTTAGCTATAAAGGAAATTGATGTAGGGTGGGTAGGAATGGGGTAGGGTAGGGAAGCAGAATAATCCTGAGCATAGTGAGGGCAAATGGAGTGGGTTGAACCAGGATACAGCATGGCATCCATAGGATGATGGCAGCAAGCAGCAAGACAGAAGAAAAACAATGTGTGGTTCAGCAGAGAACAGCTAAAAAAGCTGTTGCAATGTACTGAAGAGTAGAGAGTGAAAGTGAGTGTGAGACCAGGCTGACTCAGTAGAGCAGGGCTAGTGAATGACATGAGAACGAGACTATGGAAGTGAGAAAGCAGACTGGGAGTTTGGAAAATCAGGAGGTAAAGACAGTAGAGATAGGAAAATAAATGAGAGGAGAAAAGGTAAGAGAATCTAGTGAGGTCTCTGGAGTATCTTGGAAGGGGAGCATGGAGGTCTGGTATGGAGGTGTGAAGGTGGCCTTACAAAGAACAGAAAATACAGCAGGGAATGATTACATACTACATGTACTTCACTCAAAGGTAGATGAGTGTGGAGCTGAAGCTTTCAAGTTATGATGAAATCATTTTAGCTGGTTGAAGGTTGGGGGAGCTAGCCTGCATTCGTAGTAGTGAACAAACCAGCCTTTCAACCTAAAAAAGGAAGAAGGCAAAAATGAGTATATGAGAAATACAGGATAGAATGCAGGGAGCAGTAGCATGGGATGAGAGGCAGCAGGAAGGATTGAGTGGAGGCAGCAGAGTGGTACAGAGGAGTGCAGTATAGTGCTGGTTAGGGAAGAAAATAAGAAAAAAACGGGGGGGTTCATCTGAAATAGTTGGCATTATAGCAAGAGTGGAAAGGGATTAACTGGTTAAATGTACAAGACACACTATCCAATCAAAGCAGTACAACTCAAGAACAACATCCACATTATATTAAAGTAGCAAGCAAACACACTATAGTACTGAGCACAAAGTGTATGGTAACATTCCAGACACCTCTACAGCACGGATGTGAAATAAGTATGCAAAATATAATGCATTATGAGAGTTTCAGCACTTAACAAGCCTAAGAAGGAACAGGTAACAGGAGGTATTAACCATCCCAGGTATCCAAAATATAATGCATTAAGAGAGTTTCAGCACTTAACAAACCTAAAAAGGAACATGTAATAGGAGGTATTAACCAACCCAGATATAAAATAAATATATATAAAAGTCAAGTGTCAGACATATAAAGCAAAGAAATACACGTTATTAAAGTAAATTGGTATGTACAATCTCTCATCACTGTAGTCGACAAAGGACATGAGATTATTGATAGCAATACATTTACAATATATAATTCAGAATATCAGGCACTACCTATTTCCTATGTGGGGGAACAAAGCAACTGCAGCAGTTGTAGTAATGCAAGAAAGAACCTTCTAACAGGTATAGCTAGGTTGGAAACTAAAATACATACTCAATTTGTTGAATAAAGTTATAGCAGAGATTTTAAAAGCTACTAACAGATAAAGCTAAGCTGGCAAAATATAATACATAATCAGTTTGCAGAATAAAAGTAATGCAGGGATTGTAAAAGTATATAACACTACTGCAGGTGTGATAATGATGCCTTTGATAAATGAGGCACCAGGTGACTGCAAGTGCATGTTGTGCTAGCTATGTACCTAGACAGATTTAGCTCAGGGAGCCCAAGCAACAGGAACAGTTCCAACTACCTTAAGTAGTGCAGTATCCAGCAGTGAACATATAAACAGAGATATCATGTACAAATCAAAATACCTTAGGTAGAGCAAAATCCAGCACTTAATTCTTAAAAACACAAATACAGCATGTTGTTGCATGGATAAGGTAACTGCACACCACCAGGAACCAGATCTGACTGTGGAGGGGCCTATAGTGAGGAAAATTGATGCAGGACGCTAAGGTAAGGGTTTTGAATCCCGCAAAACATCATGGGTAAGGAGGAGCCGAAAGAGACATGAATTGCCTGGATGTTTGGCAACTAATGGGTGTGTGTATGTTGAGCCAGGATACAGCAAGCAGCAATAATGAAGAACTCCTGCTTCTCCTTTTACCCACTCATGTTTTAATGCACAGTAATAAGAAACTGACAGTTGAACACACCATACTTACAAAGTACTAATCCAGCTGGTCAGTGAAAGGTTATCTTTCATCTATTTAATGACATCAGGCTAAGTTGTTTTAGTCCCTCAGTGAAAGATTCCTGCTCCCAATAACCAACACATCATATGATTGTACTGTTGAACAGTCACAGGACACTGTGTTTCCCACTCATTATATTCCTCAAGGCAGCACAAGCAGTTTGGATGAGAAGCTTGAAGAACAGTAAAAAAAGTCTGTTAGTGCAGAATATTAATGCTGTGACCTGTTAACAGTCTATTTAATGTGGTACAAGGTTTGATTCTCTCAGTCTTCATTTGCCTGCTGTTTGATATTGAGCAAGTCATTTAAATAGAGTGTGCTTTGAAACAATTGGGAATTTAGTCTAAGCTCCTTAATGGTATCCTGGACTGGAAGCCTAAGATCCTGGACTGGAAGCCTAAGAACTACCTATTAACCTATGAAAAGACGCTGAGAAGTAGTTGTGGTAAAACTGAGTGTCTAAGAAACTGAGACAAACTGGGTAGTAATTGTTACTGTACAGAGTAAACAACAATAAATCTGGAACTGCTGGGAAGACATTGTAGCCCTTCCTTTACATCCCATACCAAATAAACTGGCTATAAATGGCAAAGTAAATTTGGTATCCTTTTATAAGTGAAGTTCTGCATAAAATGAATGACACTTTGTGGGGTTCAAGCCTCAGAGGCTCATGCAAGATTACTCCATATAAGTTATTTTGTACTGCAAATGTGTTGTGTTGAACTGTCAGACAAGAGGGATTGTTCTGCTTTAATGTGTTCATATTGCAGTCTAGTTTCACCCAGGGTTGTATAGGTATCTTGCAGATCAGCTACAAAAGAATGGCAGTTCAGTAAAACAACAATCACAGAATGAATTGTGTTGAAATGTGTTTGAAAACTGTCTGGGTGAGGAAATCTACACAGCTTCACTAAGCATAACTTATTACAGGGCTGTAAATCTTAGGGTAGGTTGTAAGGTTTTTTCACCAGCTAGGAAATTTTCAGACACCAAACACGGTTGGTAAAACAGGTTTGTTGAACTGTATTTTATTTATTTATTTTATTTTACATTTGTTGACTGGGCTAGTCTAGCTGGATATATGTCCATTTTCAGTGGAGGCCCGGGGAGAAAAGCTCCGCAAATTACAACATAAAAGGTCAAGACAAAGACAATAACAGTATAATTTGGTACATAAGAAGTTTTAACAATTATAGTACAAGCCTAAGATTATATATTTTATATTTCAGTAGGAAAAAGGAAAAATTGATCTCAGAATAGATGAATAAGACTAATACATTTGCATTAGAAATGGTGTAGTACAAATCTTTATAACATATTACAAAATTAGAGACACCTAGTAATTTATAAGAGATACTAAGGTCTCACAAAAACCTAAGAAAGAAAAACACTAGTGATCAATAGATAGAGTATAGAAGATCAGCAAACAAGGATGGATTTCTAGTGTTATTTAACACATAGGTTGTGATACTATATGAAGGTGTTTGATCATTCCACAGTATATACTTATTTACATGAGAAAAAACCCTAAGGAAGGTTAAGCTCACTAAAAATTAGTGAGACAACACAAGATCATGATCATGGGAGGCTAGGAATTGTGGGAGTCTAGTTAATAGTTAGGTACTTAGTCTGGGTTAACACAGGGACATAGCCAGTGTGATTTGAGGTAGGGTTTAAGCTTGCTTTTAAATAAGCTGACAGAGGATATTGAGGTTAGCTGGCTTGGGAGGATGTTCCAGGCTTTACCTACTGTATTGGAGAACAAGGTGTCACCAGCTAAGTTGTTGGATTTTGATATTTGTACAAGTAGGTTATTAGCTGAGCGTAAGGTCTTGAGGTTATTATAGGGGATGACTAGGGATGTAAGTATGGGTGTATTTTGAGGTAAATACAGGATCTTATGGGCTACTATTAATTGATTGAAAAGCATTAAATTTGGCAGCTCTAACCATCCTAACTGATTCAGATTGATACAGTGATGAGTTCTATAGGAGGACCCAGCTGCAAATCTGGCAATATTGTTGTAGGAGGATGTAAGTTTACTCAGATTACTTCTACATATTTTGGTATAGATAGGGGAAGCATAGAGCAAGGTAGAGATGAGGTGGGTACGAGCAATAGTAACCCTGGCTGGAGGTGTAAGAAAGGGTTTTATTCTATAGAGGGAACCTAGTTTCTTGTTTACTATTTTTATGGTGTTATTAATGTGAGGTTCAAAGGACAAGTTGTTATCTATTAGTACCTGAGTAGTTTGGTGGTTGGTTCAGGAGATATTATAGTTCCATCATTTGAAGTAATAGTAAAGTTAAGTGGGGAGGTTCTGCGGGTGGGGGTAAATAGTAGCATTTTTGTTTTTTTGGGGTTAAGGATAAGACGTCTTTGTAGGAGCCAGTTTTTAACTGTACTAAAGGTCATTTGGGTTAGTGACTGAAGTTCTGATTGAGAAGCAGCAGCGCATATGAGTGTGGAGTCGTCAGCGTATTGGATACAGCAGCTTGAGGAATTACAGAATGAAGGTCATTTGTAAAGATGGAGAAGTGTAATGGGCCTAAAATAGATCCTTGCGGGACCCCTAGAGTGACTGGGACGTGGGAAGATAAAGTATTTTCCCATAGTACAGCCTGTTGCCTGTTATGTAGGTATGATTGGAAGCACTGTATAGTATGGTTCCCAATGACAGGTTTTTGAGTGTGTCTATAAGGAGGTGGTGATTCACCATGTCAAATGCTTTGGACAGGTCAATAAAAACAGCTGAGGATAGAGTATCAATATTACGATTACTGTTAATATGGTTAGTGAAGGATAAGAGAGCAGAGGTGGTGCTATGAAATGGTCTAAAGCCATGGGCCATGGGCGGCACAGTGGTGCAGCGGTTAACGTTGTCGCCTCACAGCAAGAGGTTCTCCGGTTCGATTCTCGGCTGGGGTGCCTTCTGTGTGGAGTTTGCATGTTCTCCCTGTGTTCGCGTTGGTTTCCTCCGCGTACTCCGGTTTCCTCCCACATTCCAAAGACATGCATCTGGAGCATTTCCCCCCAGGCCTCCGCTGAAAACAGGCTCTGTGGAACCTAGTCGGACATTCCCGGTCAACAAATGTTAAATAAATAAATAAATAAATGTTGACAGGGTGCTAATAAATTGTGATCGAGTAGGTAGGCTAACAGTTGTATGTGTACACATTTCTCCATTATTTTTGCCAAAGGAGATAGAATAGCTATGGGCCTATAATTGGACAACTCTTTGGAGTTACCGCCCTTATGCAGGGGAATAATGTGAGAGACTTTCCAGATTAGGGGAATAGATCCTTCAGAAATAGTTCTGTTAATGAGGATGGATATGGGGTAGGCTATGACTTTAGCAGCTTTTTGCAGTAATTTATCAGCAGAGAGAATAGTGGGTTTAAGTTTCTGTATGAGGTTACAGATAAGTGAAGTGGGCACTGGCTGAAAATGAAATCGATGAGAATTATTGGTAAAGGTTGTGGCAGAGCCTGGGGTGCAAGGGGATAGCTGGTTGGCTAGGGATTGTATGGTTTCAGTGAAAAAAGTATTAAATGAGTCAGCTATTTGGATGGGATTGCTGTGATCAGAGCCAGAGGGAGAGGGAGTACTTAAGCATCCAGGATGTAGGAGGTTATTGATGCCTCGCTATAATTTTGGGGGATTATTTTGGTTGGTTTGTTGTAGTTGGTAGTAGTAGTTTCTTTTATCAGCTAATATGGCTTTTTTTGTTTCATTTCTTAGCTGTCTGAATTGCAGGTGGACTGAGGAGTTTTTTGTTGAGTGCCATTTGGCCCATTGTTTATTTCTTTGGAGGATTTTTTGTTTGGTCGTTTTGGTGAGCCATGGTGCCGGTTTGGTTCTAATTCTAACTTTGCGTAATGGGGCATGGCTGTCTAAAATGGTTAGAAATTTAGAGTTAAAGTATTTCACGGCATTATCTATTGGGAGGTATTTCAGGGGTGACCAGTCACAGGTGACTAGTTCAGCCTGAAAGTGAGCAGGGTTAAAATTTTTGGTAGTGCGAATAGTTTTACAGATGGTAGAGTTTAGGATGACAGTTTTTGTTCTGATTAAATAGGTAAGCAAGTAATCACTTATGTCCTCAGGGAGGGTGCCTGTTTTATAGTTTAGTTGGGGGGTATTAGTGAGTGTCCAGTCAAGGGTACTAGTTTTGTTGTTAGTTTTATTGGTGCGGGTTGGGGATGTTATAGTTTGGGTAAAACCATATAAGTTGATATGAGTAGAAGGCTGCTCAGATATACAGGAGTTCCAGTTAACGTTAAAATCTCCAAGTATAATGGTTTCTTGGAGGTAGTTACTTGAGAGCCAGCTGAGGATAGCCTCTAATGTGTTGATGTTATTGCCTGGGGGAAGATAGACACATGATAGATAAATGGCTTTGCTTTTGTTAAGCTGAATCTTAGTTAGAAGAATTTCTGCATTGTTGCAAAGTGGAGGTTTGGAGTCTAACAAGGTAACTTGTAATCCATTTTTATAAAGTATGGCTACGCCTCCTCCTTTTTTAGTGTTACGGTCACGTCTTATGATATTATAGCCAGGGGGTAGAACTGCACTGTCTTGTATTGATGGATTAAGCCATGTTTCAGACAGACAGAGGATGTCAAAGGAATAAACATCAATAAGGGCATGCAGGTGAGCTATTTTGTTATTGATGCTACGAATATTAAGATGAGCTATCAGGAGA
Organism: Protopterus annectens; assembly: GCF_019279795.1. NCBI lineage: Eukaryota > Metazoa > Chordata > Ceratodontiformes > Protopteridae > Protopterus > Protopterus annectens. Next base: position 111,796,474 of record NC_056744.1, read on the forward strand.
GAGTTGGGGGGCTTGGTAAGTATCTGTGTGATTGAAATTGTTGGTGTATCAGGCTGTGTAGCTGTGATAGTGGTAGGACCTGGGTTAGGGTGTATATCACCATCTAACAGGGAGTGGACCTGAACTTTTAGGATGAGTTGTAGAAGTTTAAAAATTAGGTTCTTATTTTTTCTAGCTAGTGGGTTACATTGAGAGAGTATTTCACAACATATTGCTGCAACTTGGCTTTAAATCTTTTAAGTTTATATTTTTCCTCTGATTCATATGTTTAGGGGTTTAGAGGACAAGGCAAAATCCTAATGGTTAAAAAAAATTCACAGTGTTACCCTGTGAAGATATGTGAACACTGCCAGCCTAGCTAGATAGAATTTTGTAGATAATTCTGTCATTTGTAAATATTAATATAAGCCACAGGCTTGTTCTATTAAGGGTAAGAAAATGGTGTTAAATGTTGAATGCCAAAAAATGTAACAACAGTGCACTCTGCTGGAAGAAAGCTGATAAGTCAAGCCTTGTATGACTGTTTGATCTCAAACCCAGAGCTGTGGTTCTAAACCAGCAGATGCTTTCAATTGTTTTGAGACCAGAGTTAATTTCTAGATATTACATATATGATGTCTTTAATTACTGTGGTTTCCTGACCAGGTACAAGATCAAAGCTATGTTAAATTCTGATTTTCTGTTAGCCTCGGAAACCAGAGAATTGTTAAGAATGATATAAGTAGGATGTATTATCAATTTAAAGGACCTTCTCAGAGACAGAGAGAGAGAGCATTTTGGATTTTGCCTAAAGCTGACAACAACTCACCAGTACCCTGCTTTTGCTCTATATGCAAGTTTATTTAGAACTGTGATTGCTGTTAGAAAAAGATAGAAAATAGTAAGTTTAGTCTAGCTGTTTTCTATATTTATGTCAGAACTGTTCTACAGTATTATTGTAAGCATTTTCCTGTGAAGTCTGAACTCTTGATTAGCATGGTGTAGTAAGAAGTATTGTCTTGTGTTTTTATTATTTATTTATTATTAAATATGTTAAACCCTTTCAACTGTGACTGTTTTGTGTAGAGATAATTTAAGCTCTAGAGTACATTGCATGTATATAGTGATACTGTACAAAGCCACTCCAATAGTCTTCCTGCTCAGTCACACATACTATTTGGATGATAATAATATTGCAAAGTAATAATTGGATATCCTTTGGTAAGAGCCTTATTAGTAGCTGATATTAGTGGTTGGTGGCAGTGATTACTACCTTATAGCCTGGCAGGAAGGGGCATAGCTGGAGAACCTGTGCCAGCATTGCCCAGGAATGTCTGTGTGTTTGTATATAACTCATACCTTAAAGGGTCTTTATTAAATCACCAAACACTTAAAAAGGTGAACAGTGAATGATCGACCCTATGTAAGCAAAAGCTTAAAATATTGAAGTGTCAGAACAGTGATCCCTGTTCCAACAAAATAAAAATCAATTTCAAACATTACATTAAGTGGGGGCTTTACCCCCACACTCCCTGTTATGGGGGGCTGTGCCCCCCACACCTCCCCACCTTCAATATACCAACTCTGAGATCACACTACAGTGCCAAAAATGACAAAGTACTGAAGCGGCCAAGCAAATTCTTTCCCAGGGAAAGAATTTGCTTAACAGCCACTTTGATATTTTGCGCTTTCAGCCTTTTAAGTTCGACCAAGACGCATTCAAAAGAATGCATCTTCAGTCTTCTAATATAGACCCTATCTTAAAGTGTGTGCATGTGTGTGTGTGTGTGTGTGTGTGTGTGTGTGTGTGTGTGTGTGTGTGTGTGTGTGTGTGTGTGTGTGTGTGTGTGTGTGTGTGTGTGTGTGTGTGTGTGTGTGTGTGTGTGTGTGTGTGTGTGTGTGAGCTACTTGGGCAGGAACACAAAGCACTGGTTGGACAGAGAGGACGCTGGAGACTTTAGTTTAGCCACTAAGCTGAGATCTGTACCCTATAGCTGTGCCAGTGGGGAGCCTTATTGGGGATCTGGAGAGAAAGGGGAGAAACCAGCCCCAGACTGACTATGATTGCTGTGTGCTCTTAAGGGAAATTGTCCTTTACTGTGTGTGTACTTGTTATCCTTCCCAATGTGGACGCCCCTCACTGGTGTTAGTGGTGAGGATTGAGGCTCCTTGATTACTGGGCCAGTGCACGGGCATCACATATTAATTGGTTGGCAGAGGTGGGATATCCGCACCACTTATTAATTGGTTGGCAGTTGTCTTGTAGTGGTGTGGATAGTGAATTCCTGTAGCTTGTGTACAGTGATCACTGAAAGTGTTTTTGTACTCTAAATCAGCCACACAGTAAATATTCATAGTTCAGATCTCAATTGCTTTATTTCTTTTGTTAGCTTAGTTAGTCAGGGAGAGCAGGCAAGCATGTCAGCAGAGGGGTATGGCAAGCTGTCAAGGAGCCAGTTGGCTGAGATGTGCCAGGCTAAGGGACTGGTGCATGGAATCCTGACTAAGGCAGACATGATTGCAGGTTTGTTCACAGCTGCATCAGAAAACAGCAATCAGCAGGGTGATCAGACTGGCCATAGAGATGTACAACACTCAGAGAATGGACAGCTCAACCTTTCTGCAGAGGGCTTAAAAATCCATCCGGAGCTAAAGAGACTTGAGTCGGAGGCCAGGCATTTAGAAATAGAAGCACCAGAGAGACTGAGACGTCTACAGGATGAGGAGAATGAGAAACTGCTATGCTTGGTAGCTGAGGAGAAGGAAAGGCAGAGGCAGCACAAAAAGGAGATTCTGACTCTTCGCCAGAGTCATGGAGGTAATAGGGAATGGAGAAACTGAACCCCAAAAGCACAAAAGGTCAGTAAATTTCTTCCGCAGTTTACAGGGGGGAATAATTTTGATAGTTTCATTCATATATTTGAGAGGGTATGTAAACAATATGATGTTGACCAAAGGCTCTGGGTATGGTTCCTGACCCCCTTACTCCATGGTAAAGCTGTAACTATTTTGTCCAAAATGTCTGACATTGACTATTTTAACTATAATGCTGTAAAGAATTGTTTGCTAGAATTTTTTAAGCTAACACCTGAAACATATAGGAAACAGTTTTGTGAGCACAGATGCAAGGCAGATGAAAGTGTGTGAGAATATGTTGCTGAACTGAGCACTTGTGAGGGAATAAGCCCTTAGCACTTTGGCTGAGGACATGAGGATCTGGTTAGCTGATAGACAATGTGCTACTTCAGATGTGTTGTGGAAGAAGGGAGACCTATACCTAGCATGCAGGGCATCCCTGCAAAAGAAGGGGACCCCCCACTACTGCTCATGGGTCTAAAGGAACCCCTGGTAGACAGCCCAGACTGCCCCAACAGAATCTGCCAGTAGCAAGGGAAGCCACTAGTCCAGGTACACATCCAGGACCTAGGGTTAAATGTTTTGAATGCAACCAGTGGGGCCATGTGGCATGCAGATGTCCATGGAGGCAAGGTGGGGAACAAAAGGTGAGAGAGCCATTAAGTGGGAAAGACAAAATGCCAATAGTAGGTTGTCTAGAGACAACAAGGGTACTGAACTACCATCCTGGAGATGTCCTGATAGGGAAGGATTTTGATGAGGCAGTACCATATGTTAATGCAGTTACATGCAGTCAGGCTTTAAGACAAGCATGTGGGTCTGGTATTCTGGAGAAGACCCAGACAGACCACATACTTGCAGCCAGGACTGATGAGGTGGTTACTTCAGGGAGGGAGCTACTCTGTAGCAATGAGACTAAAGGTGAGCCACAGCTGCTTGTGGGTACTGATGTTCCCCTCGGACAGAGTGACTGCAAAGGTAGAGGTGAGTAGTAGTACCCACGCTGACAGTGAGGCACCACTGTCAGAGGATGCCAGACTTCCTGTGGAAGGGGAGCTGGGAAGGGTTACAAAGAGAGAGTTGAGAAAGGTTCAGCTCTCAGACCCTACATTGCAAGGCCTGAGGCAGGTAGTTAGTGAGGCACCTGATTCTCAAGGGAAGAGGGAATCTGTATACTGGGACAAAGGGTCACTGCACAGAGAGTGGACCCCTGAGGTAGGGCTAAATGGTGAGAGGATACAGCAGTTGGTTGTGCCTAGAGTCTACTGTCTGGCACTTCTAGCCATAGCCCATGATATTCCCTTTGCAGGCCATATGGGCATAAAATGTACAAAGAGATGTATTATGCAAAACCTTTATTAGCTGGGAATTTCCAGAGATGTAACAGGGGACTGCAGGAACTGTGAGCAGTGGAAAAAGGTAGGCAAGGCAGGAGACAAGGTGAGAGCTTCTTTGATGCATTTGCCTGTGATTGAGGAGCCATTTCAGAGGGTAGCTATGGATATTGTGGGGCCTCTGAGTACCCCAAGTTCCACAGGGAAAAAGTATATCCTAGTGGTAGTTGACTATGCTACAAGATACCCTGAGGAAGTGGCTTGGTCCTCCATTGAGGCAGAAAAGGTGTCAAATGCTTTGTTAGAGATTTTCAGCAGGGTAGGTTTCCCAAAAGAAATACTGACTGACAGGGGTGCCAAATTCATGTCAGACCTACTGGCTTGTCTGTGGAAGTACTTTGGGGTGAAGCACCTGAAAGACACCCCCTACCATCCCCAGACTAATGGCTTGTTGAGAGGTTAAACTCTACAATCAAGTCCATGCTATGGGCATTTGCAGACCAGTTTAAGAGGGAGTGGGACAAATATTTTCCCCATCTGTTGTTTGCTTATAGAGAGGTTCCCCAGGAATCCACAGGATTTTCGCCCTTTAAGTTGATGTATGGGCACAAGGTGAGGGGACCTCTATATTTTATTCGAGATGAGTGGGAAAGTGAGTGTGAATCTCACAAGGAATCTGTTGTGGCATATGTCCTAAACCTCAGGACAAGGCTCAGGGAACTCATGTGCTTGGCCCAGGAGAACATGGCAGAAGCCCAACAAAAGAAAAAGGTCTGGTATGACAGGAATGATCAAGCTAGAGAGTATACTGTAGGGCAGCAGGTAATGGTTCACATTCCTGTCAGACACAACAAGCTGCAAGCAGCTTGGGAGGGACCCTGCAAGGTGGTAAAAAAGGTAAGTGATGTTAACTACATAGTGGAACTGCTAGGCAGGAGGCAGGGCACACATTGTACCATGTTAACATGATGAAACATTACCATGATAGGGAGGCCCTTGTGCTGAGTATTTGCAGTGGATTGCAGAAGGAGTTTAAGGAAGATCTGGTGACTGATCTCCTAAGTGAGGCTCGGACTGACACCTCAGTGGAAGGGATAGCAATGTCCCAGCAGCTATCTCCTACCCAGGTTCAAGAAATCTGAGCACTGTTACAGGAGTTTGGGGTTCACTGGAAAACCAGGGTGCACCCATCTGGTGCAGCACCAGGTGGATACAGGACCTCAAAGGCCTATTAGGCAGCCCCTTATAGGGTGCCTGAGAGAGTCAAACAATCTCTGAGGTAGGAGATACAGGATATTTTGGAACTAGGGGTAATTCAAGAGTGAAACAGTCACTGGGTCTCCCCAGTGGTGCTGGTGCCAAAGAAGAATGACAGCATCAGGTTCTGTGTGGACTACAGAAAATTAAATAGTCACGCAGAGTCAGATGCTTACTGCATCTCTAGGACAGATGAGGCCCTAGAGCAGCTGGGTGGGGCAAAGTATCTTATCACTATTGATCTTACCAAGGGTTACTGGCAGGTGCCCTTGACTCCCAGTGCTATAGAGAAGTCAGCCTTTGTGACTCCTTTTGGCTTGTATGATGTCCTTTGGGATGAAAAGTGCCCCAGTGACTTTCCAGAGGCTGGTTGGTCATATCCTAGCAGGAGCAGGAGGGTTTGCCCTTGCTTACCTAGATGATATTGCCATCTACAGTCATTCCTGGCAAGAGCACCTTCAACATGTCAGGGAGGTGCTGGGAAGACTACAGAGGGAAAGGCTGACCATTAAGCTGAGCAAATGTTAGGTGGGTATGGCAGAGGTCTCCTACATGGGACATAGAGTGGATAGTGGTAAGATCAGGCCAGAACCTGCCAAAGTGGAAGCCATTCAGGCATGGTCTGCATCTGTTACCAAAAAGTAGGTGAGTGCATTCTTAGGGACAGCAGGGTTCTACAGAAAGTTCATTCCCAGTTATAGTACCATAGCTGCTCTCCTCACAGACCTGACAAGGAATAACAGGCCAGATAAGGTAGTGTGGGCCACAGCATGTGAGCAGGCATTCCAGAAGCTTAAAGAGGAGGACCCCCTGTGTTAGCCAGTCCAGATTACAGCAAAGAATTTGTTGTGCAGGTGGATGTTTCAAACCATGGGGTGATGGCTGTACTTAGCCAGATTTTTTCAGAGGGAGAAGGCCACCCAGTGGTTTATCTCAGTCATAGGCTCCAACCCAGGGAGGAATGCTATGCAGCTGTAGAAAAGGAGTGTCTAGCCATAGTGTGGGCACTGCAGATACTTCAGCCTTATCTGTATGGAAGAAAATTCACTGTAATGACAGATCACAATCCCCTAACATGGTTAAACAGAGCCAGCCAGCAAAATGTCAAGTTGCTAGGATGGAGCCTAAGGTTGCAAGCATATGATATGTCAGTGCAGCACCGCAGTGGGAGTATCCATGCCAACGCAGATGGGCTCTCAGGACAGGGAATGGGGTAATGTCAAGCAATGTGTCTCAAGGGACACTTGAAAAACTAGCTTGAGTTCTCGGGGTGGGGGGACAAATGTGAAGGTATGTAAGGGCTGCCAGCCTAGCTAGATAGAATTTTGTAGATAATTCTGTCATTTGTAAATATTAATGTAAGCGACAGGCTTGTTCTCTTAAATGGAAGAAAATGGTGTTAAATGTTGAATGTTAAAAATGTAACAACAGTGCACTCTGCTGGAAGAAAGCTGATAAGTCAAGCCTTGTATGACTGTTTAATCTCAAACCTGGAGCCGTGATGTCTGAACCAGCATATGCTTTCTATTGTTTTGAGACCAGCGTTAATTGCTACATTTTACATATATGATGTCTTTAATTACTGTGGTTTCCTCACCAGGTGCAAGATCAAAGCTATGTTAAACTCTGAGTTTCTGTTAGCCTGGGAAACCAGAGTATTGTTAAGAATGATGTAATCTAAAAGGAGTCAGCAGGATGTATTATTAATTTAAAGGACTTTCTCAGAGACAGAGAGAGAGCATTTTGGATTTTGTCTAAAGCTGACAACAACTCACCAGTACTCTTATTTTGCTCTATATGTAAGTTTATTTAGAACTGTGATTGCTGTTAGGAAAATATAGAAAATAGTAAGTTTAGTCTAACTGTTTTCTATATTTATGTCAGAACTATTCTACATTATTATTTTAAGCATTTTCTTGTGATGTCTGAACTCTTGACTAGCACTGTGTAATAAGAAGTATTGTCTTGTGTTTTTATTATTTATTATTAAATATTGTTAAACCTTTCAACCGTGGTTATTTTGTTTAGAGATAATTTAAGCTCTAGAATACATTGCATGTATATAGTGATACTGTATAAAAGTCTTGCTGCTCAGTCACACGTACTATTTGGATAATAGTATTGCACAGTAATAATTGGACACACTTTGGTAAGGGTCTTATTAGTATCTGATATTAGTGGTTGGTGGCAGAGATTACTACCTTATAGCCTGGCAGGAAGGGGCATAGCTGGAGAACCTATGCCAGCTTTCCCCAGGATTGTCTGTATGTTTGTATATAACTCATATCTTAAAGTGGGTGCATGTGTCAGCTACTTGGATAGGAATGTGAAGCACTGATTGGACAGAGAGAGTGCTAGAGGTTTTAGCTTGTCCACTAGGCTGAAATCTGAGCCCTATAGCTGTGCAGTGGGAGTCTTATTGGGGATCTGGAGAGAAAGGGAGAAACAGCCTCAGACTGACTGTGATCTCTGTGTGCTCTTAAGGGAAATTGTATTTTACTGTGTGCGTACTTGTTATCCTTCCCAATGTGGATGCCCCTCACTGGTGTTAGTGGTGAGGATTGAGGCTCCTTGATTACTGGGCCAGTGCACGGGTGACACATACCTCATGAAGGAATTTACAATTACTCATGCAAGCCCTAGCTAAATATTGTCTACCTTCTGGCATACTAGCCAACAGCAGTGTTGTATATTTCTATGATACCTGTGGAAGGGAATGGCTATTTTCCATTGAACTATCATCAACATTACAAATATTAAGTATCAAGGGTGTTCTCTGCAATATCTTGATTCTGACATCACACTATCTTTGTTCAGCAGTGCTTTGTATGTGTGAGCCCTGTGAGTACCTCTACCCATCCAGTTTATCCAACCAGCTTTGTAACTGTCACACTCTTCCATCTACTACCTAAGAGAGAACATCTTGTCTTCTTTAGTTTTTCATGTAGGGCATTTTTCTTCTAGTAGGACATAACTGAGTGGTTCTTACTCTGTATTGATAGTTTAACAGGGTATGTATCCTTTTCTCCACCTACCTATTTGTCTTATGAGTCTGCATCTTACTTACATGAACCTTTGTAGCAATTTTTGTAATACTTCATCATTACAGATCAGCTTTTGTTATACTGATTCCTCTATGCAGCTGTTAATTTGAACAAGGAAGTACATCAGAGCTGGACCTAGAGTCCTTTGCAGACCTCTTATCTGGAAGTAAGTTGCTACTTTCAGGCCTGATTTACCCCTGCACATGATGTGCCCATTTTTAAAGGCATGCCCCTGTTTTCAAGCTTGATTTACCCCTTAAGACAATTTAATGAATCCCACCTCAAATTGAATGCTTTTTGAAGTTGTCTAGTAGACAACTGCACTACATGACAAATATACTAGTGGCACCGACACCTTAAAGAGGGTAAATATCTTGCATATCTCTTTTTAGAAGCAAAAATAAGTGCCCTTGTGAGGTAGAATTTTGCAATACACCGTCACTCTGATAATGTGCGTACATTTTTCCATCATTTTTGTTGCTGTTTTAAACATATATTTCTGAGTAGTATCCCACATTCCTACAGGAAGCTGGAATATGTATATGCTATTTGATACTCATATTTTACGCTACATAGATGCCAAGGTTTTTGGTTGTATGTTCCTACTTTTCAAGGACCTGTGTTCCTTTGTTGCTATGCTCAATGTATGCAGGTTGAAAGGTATGGTCATTTGATCTTTAAGAGATAAAATTGCCATCCTTAGGAGGTAGAACTCTCGAGCAATATTCATCAAAGAAAGGAGCCATAGGAATCCCAGCCTTGTTTTCAACTTTTCCAACACAGTTTATGGTCAAGGTACAACAGTCTTTCTCCACTTGGTTTGGTCATATCAAGTTGCAGAGAAGATTGTACTAACTATAAGCTGAGAAAATAAGTATCTCAAAAAACATTGCTAGATGCTTTTAGGTGTACCTCAACTGTACTTGGATGCTTCTTTAGTAACTTAAAATGTTTTATACTCTTTCAGTGCCTTCCCCTTTTAAAGAACTTAACATTAATACCCTTGTTTGGTTTATCATTTTGTAACCCTAGAAAAATGTTGTAGCACTGCTACTTTCTGCTCAGTTTTCCAAGTTTGATTGTCAGGTGCCATCTTTAGGAAGATCAAAAATAAGACTATCTCTTATTTTGAACACCCCTCCCCCTTCTTCATTCTTTATACCTTGTTTGATTTTTTTGCTCCTACTTTTATTGACCTGATGCATATCATCTATCTTGGCAGTTTTTTTTTTAATTGTTTTATATTTTAATTGTTGATTAAAATCAGATAACAATTACACATTTTATACTAACATCCCTTAATATGATTTCCATTCTTGGAAATGAAACATATATTATTGCCTCATATCTCTTACATTGTTTCTATGACTTATGTCTTGTTTTTTCTTTCCCACTGGCAACCTGCATATGACATTACTTTTACTCTGATCCTGATTATAATTTTGTGTAATCTTACTAAAGTGCATACTTTAATCAGGTGGCCTGCTAATGCTAAGAAAACCAAGAACAGTGTGCCATGCTGTTTAGGAGAGATCAAGATGACTGCCGTCCTATAAGCAGTGTAACTCTATAGCTCTGCTACTCTCAATAATACAACAACCTTATCCCTTGGGAGAGAAGTAAAATCAGCGATTAATAACCTCTTTTCAGTACTAAGGAACTTACCTGCCTCCGGTTTTGGAAACAGAAGACCTTATCTGAAGGATTGACTCTGATCTTTTGTTCCTTACCTCCTTGCTGCCTGCTGTCCATGTGGCCTGGGGCTCTTGGGCCTACACTCACCTGAAAATAAGAGAGATAAAAGGAGAAAAAAAAAATAAAAAGGAAAATCTTGATATGTCACAGGAATCTGATTCCATGGAAACTCAAAGCACTAAAGCTAAATTCTCTGCTATATCATCTCCAGAGAAAGATATAATTCCTAAAAGGGCTAGAACTGCCAAGCAACAGGAAACTACAAAACCACCTGCTAAAGTGAAAACTGATCCTACAGCCTATCCAAACAGCAGTTCAAAGCTTCTCTCAGCAACTTAAAACTTTCAGTGAATCCATAGACAGAATACTCACAAGAATTAACAAAACAGAAGCAAAGGTGTTTGACAACGAGATCAAAATTGAACAACTACAGAAAGAACAAAAAACTAATGCTATAAATATTCTGGACATGCAGCAGAAATTATTGGACTTTGAAGCTAGATCCAGGTGCAATAACATTATCCTAAGAGGCATACCAGAACATATAGACCAACTCACATTGCTTGAAAACATATCTGCAATATTTGCTATATTCCTGGATAAATCACCTCTTTCTGACCAGATAATAATTGAATATGGGCATAGAGCCCTAAGACCACCATATGATAAAACCAAGCCAAGATCTGTTTATGTGAAGCTACTTAACTGTCAGCATGTAAGTAAACTATTAATAGCGGCTCGAAACAAAAAGTTTACAGACTGGAATGGGTCTAAAATATCTCTCTCATCTGATCTCCCTTCTCCGATTAAGATGGAACGACAAAAGCTTGCTCCTTTCTGCGCGTACTTAATTAAGAAGCAAATAAGATTTCAGATGAGATATCCCAATACTCTGATTATTTATCACCTAGGGTCCAAACTTTCTGCTCAAAACAGTAAGGAAGCAACTGCAATCTTCCTCCAAGCATTTAAAGAATGTCCGGAACCAGCTTTACAAAAGCATTAACTTACCTAAAGCCTAGAGCGATGCCTGATCGCTAGCTTTAAAAAGGAAAAGTTTGTCTTGCTTCTGGTTTGCTTTACTGCAGTGCAGAATTGGAGTAATCTCAGCGCTTTGAGTGGCCGTTTTGTAGTCCTGTTCCCTCGTGGTATCCTTAGGAATGCAGTTACAAATCTAAATCTCCACCATGTTGTTTGGTAGCCAGAGGAACTTTGACCCCTGCCTTTCCCATGAATCTGTTCGATTCTTAAAGTGGTAGTACAGTTCTGTTTAAACCTTGGATGATATGGAACAGATGTGTTCATGTTTTAAGGCTCCACACCTTAGAGGAGCTCTGCCTTGCCCGGAGGCAATCAGCGGGGTTTATCGATGTAACTCAAATATTAGCTGACTGGTAATCTGTTTTGGATAGATGATGTTGATGATAAGAAGGACACAATCCATGCATGTAGTGCTCTATGAGTGGGATGTCAGCTATTCTTTCACATCAGGCTTTTGTTGTATGATATTTCTAAGGGGGGTATCTTTAAATTACTGCCAACATAAAATAGAGCTTCTAGCTCTGTATTACAAAAGCGCACTAAATTAAGCATCTAATCTTAAATGTCAAGCACTGGAAAAGCCAATGGAACAAGATGTGGCAATAAGCTTTGCAGCCTGCTCATCGAGCCTTTTTTTATGCTTGGCTGCTGTCTTTTAATTAACACCTTAAGGATTAATCAAGCTCATGCAGATCCTCTCCATAATGATCCCTGCACATGGAATTAAGCTCATTGCTTAGTCAATTTGTAGTGTATATTTTAATCAGTATTGGGTATAATTCCGCATACCTACACATCATATCATTCTTTGTGGCAATTGACTATTAGAGCCAATGGAGCACAGGGTATTTCTCACACTTAAATGGTGGAACTACTGACAATTCTTCAGGGATACACAGAACTCGAGTCTGCTGATGTTTAATTTTTTCATTATTTATAATCCAAAACAAAATGGGGCAATACTAATGGTTCTTACAGGACAGTTTCAGTAATTATCCTGCATAGTTGATGCTGAGGGTGCCATGATAAGAGAGCGCAGGTTTAAAATATAGACTGTTATGACCAAGCTACCTATGTACCCCCTCTGTTTTCAGGAAATATCAGTCGAGTCACAAATGGATTTTTTATTATCACAGGAGTGTAGTTAAACCTGTAGCTATATGCTACTTTTTCTTTTATTTCAATGATTTAGGAATATAGTATTTACTTAAATACTATCCCTGTCTCATAAGGTTTATTTGATACGTTAAGGGGATAGCTGCTTCTCCCCACTAGATTTTGGTGGCAGTTATATAACAACAGGATTTTTACAAAGATTGCAACATTAGGCTAAATACCATTTAAGGTGGGTTTAATAACCCCCTTGTTTTATGCTGACACACTTATTGTTGTTTAATCTTATGTTCTGAACAATAATATAGCTGAGTTATGAGTGTATTTAGAACTGCTTGGGATTGTTATGCATTTTAGATTCTGGTGTTATAGGAGTAACATTCTGGGATTTAACAGTCTCTCCCTTTAGGTGAGACCAAAGAATTGCTGTAAAAGGCTGTTATATCTCGCATTATTCTTTAATATCCCAGCCCCTTCCGGGCTTAGGGGGTGGTGGTTAGGCACGGGATTAAAGCAGGAAGGGATTTTTATACTTGCCCAAACCTTTTTGTTTCATTTTCTAAGAACGATAGATAGTTGCATATTCCCCATCTTTCATATTTCTCTTAATCTACTTATGTTTGCATGTAAATGTTGGATATAGAATCGTGGAACATCAAAGGGTTACAAGCATCCAATAAAAAAGAACTCTTTATGCATCTGACTCTTAAATCCACATCTAATATTGTTTTTGTTCAGGAAACGCATCTCCTTAATCACCAATGGGACCATGACAGGGGGAGACCTTGGGTTAAGAAGATCATAGCTTCCGGGGCTAAATCTCATAGCACAGGTGTTGTTATTATAATTAAAAATAAATTTATGTATGACATAGTACAGTCTGACTCAGATACTGATGGTAGGTGGTGTTATTTTGTTATGACTTGCTCTTTCCTTGACAAACCTATTTTAATTATTAATATATATTCCCCATGTTCAGGTCAACAAAATTTTATTATGCAGATCGATAACTTACTTGCATTATTTCCTAATCACTACTACATTGTTGGGGGTGACTGGAACTCCGTACAGGACCCAAAAAACGATAGGACAAATACTAAGGCTAAATTCAATTTTTCTGCAACCCTGTCCTTATCAGAACTGAAGGATGATTTTAACCTATTCGATCCCTATATCTTTCTTAACGCCACTCATAAAAATAACAAATTCACCTTTTTCTCTAACTGCGCTAAAAGCTGGTCTAGGTTGGACTTTTTTCTGATTTCCTCGATATTCAATAACCTGGATATTTCTTTTGCCAATAACCCTAGAAGCCTTTCCGATCACTCAAGGATTTCTCTCTCTATTCAATGGCAGGATACAAGATCCTCAAAGAACATAGCTATTTGGTGGCGTGTAAACCCTAACCTTCTTAAGAAGGAAGAAATTCTCTCACAAGTTGAGTCTTATCTTGACCAATTTCTCCAATCCAGTAGCTCCATTCAGACTCTTGGGCTGCAACCAAGGCTATGATCAAAGGTTTTCTTATAAATAAAGCCTCATACTATAAGAAACTATTCAACAAAAAGGAATTAGATATAACCTCTAAACTCCATAAGATAGAAACCGAAATTCAGCAAAAACACTCTCCTGATTTGGAGAAACAAATGATTCTGTTACAAAAGGAACTTTTATCTTTGCAAGCGGAGAACCTTAACTTCCATGAGATTAAATCCTTGGCAAATTACTCAGATCTGGCTCAATTCCCCTCTAAATTTCTGGCCAGAGTGGTAAACCTGAATAGATCATCTCCCTTTATATCCGAAATTTCCTATCAGGGGAAGGCTTATCAGAATACTACTGAGATTATTAGATTATTTGAATACTTATACACTCAGCTGTACTGTCTTACTGAAAATTCTCCTAATAAAGAAGAGTTACAGTTTTTTTTAACAATTTAACCTTCCCTAAACTGACTGAGAATCAAAATAAACTTCTAGATCGAGAAATTTCAATGCAAGAAATTATTGTGGCTATTAATAGTTTTAAACCTAATAAATCACCTGAGCCAGATGGATTTACGGCCGAATTTTATAAATCATTTACTTCCAAAATTTCTAAAGCTTTGCTTCTTTTGTATAACAATATTACCACCTTTGGTTTTAAGGACATACACCTGAATGCCTCTAGAACTATCTTTATTCCAAAACATAACGCTGAACCCAAAAACCTCTGGGATTATAGACCCATTTCTATTGTTAATATTGATATAAAGATTTTGGCCACAATTCTAGCTAATAGACTGAAGGTAGTTATCTCTACTATTGTTTCACCTGAACAATCTGGTTTCATCATGGGCAGACCAACAATTGATCACACCCTATCTTTAGAAGCTATGATTTCCTCTCTCTTCTCTAAATGAAAGCCACCTTTATGCTCTAGCTATTGATGCATCCAAGGCCTTCGATCGTATTAGCACAGAATTCCTATTCGATAGTCTCCCTTTCTACAACATACCAAACTCATTTATTAACACAATCAAAACCCTATATTCTAGTGCATACACTATTTTACAAATAAATAAACAGATATCTAACAGAATTAAAATTCTCAACGGTGCTAGGCAAGGCTGCCCCCTCTCCCCATTATTATTCAACCTTTACATTGAACCATTATTCCTTTTAATTAAACAGAAAACATTTCATCACACACCTATCATCTTTAACCCTAAACTTTATTTCTCTGCATATGCAGATGACTTAAACATTTATTTTACGCTCCCTAGATCTGACCCGATTAAAATCCTATCCTCCATTAGCACCTTTTCTAACCTGGCAAACTACAAACTCAATAGAGATAAATCATTAATTTTCCCGATAAATATCTATTCCCCATCCCCTAATATATTCTCTAATGCAGGTATAAACATTAAACAACTTTACTATCTAGGTATATCCTTCTCTCAGGGGAATTCCACTCATTACCAGGATAATATGGCTAAACGTTGGTCGAGTGTCCAGGGTGACCTAAGCAGATGGGCCAAACTTAAGCTTTCTTTTTTGGCCAGAACGGCAATCATTAAAATGAACATACTTCCTAGATTTTTGTATATATTTAATGCAACAACGAGTATACTACATAACAAATTCTTATTATATCTCTTCTTTCAAAATTCATCTGGGCTCCCAAATCTGTCAGGATTAGTTATTTGAAACTTACTTTCCCTAAGGAACAAGGCGGTCTGGGTTTACCTGACTTTAAAACATATTATGAGATAATCAATGGAAGTAGAATACTAAATATTGCCTCCTACAATAAAGATCACTCTCCTTGGGCCCCTGCTTGGGTCGTGCTGTACAATAACTATGTCAGATCTTTAAACATTAACCCTGCTGTGCTCCCCTTCTTGAACAAAGAATTCCTTGGTTTCTGATAAGGATATCTCAGCCTGTAAAGCATTGTGGAACCTGTTTCTTATTAAAAAAAATGATCTCAAATACTTACAAAGCTATTATGGCATTTAAAACGCATAATGAGCTCATTTTTTCCAATTCTTGGCTAAAACTTAATCCCTCTATTACCCATAATCAGATTTCTAAGGCCATAAGAATTAGTTCCAGACTTATACCCTTAAAAAAACTTAAATATACACAGCTCATGATAATGAACAATGCGTATCTTACTCATGACATACTCAATAAAATTTATCCCAACTACCCCCCTCAATGTCAATTTTGCCCTAACCAAACTGATGATATATTACATGTTTTCTGGAGCTGCAAATGCACATATAAGTTATGGTGTGCTTTGAGAGTTTTACTGGAGAAAATTGGATATGAAAAGTCTACTCTTTCTTGGGAATTTACTATACTTCATATTCCACCTCCAGGTTTATCCGAGCGGTGTTATAGATTACTGATCTCTATTTTTATGCTAATTAAATATTATATCTCTTTGAATTGGAAAAATAGGCATATATTATCATGGGAAGGGTTTAAGACTCTAGCTATTAAGCACCTCAAAGCACATAA
The DNA here is from genome assembly GCF_019279795.1 of Protopterus annectens. NCBI lineage: Eukaryota > Metazoa > Chordata > Ceratodontiformes > Protopteridae > Protopterus > Protopterus annectens. The sequence goes on from NC_056744.1 coordinate 111,812,803, forward strand.
ATACTTACTCCACAACATTAACCACAAACCATTTCTCAAAGAATTTTGGAGAATACTTTTCAAACATATTTTAAAATGATTACATGTTCTTTTCATAGGTTCATAGGTTCATACTAGGCTATCTGCCCTGGGGCAATTATAAGCCTAGCCCAATTTTGTTTGGCTTACGCCACCCCTTGATTTGAGTATACTGTGCCCTTTTTAAGGTTTAGTTTGCTGTGCCTCTGTCTAATAGTGACACGGAAGTAATCCCCGGGACAAACCTACGATCCCCCATCCACTCATCAAGATTCTTCTTGAAGAGATTCAGTGAGGTGCTCTGCCTAACATGAATTGGAATTCTGTTCCAGAGCGAAGGGAGCCTCTGGGTTATGAATCTGTCCCTCCAGCAAGTTCTATTTATTTCAGTGCTGAGGTTCAAGTCCTTTGAGCGTGTGGCTCTAAGGGATTTAGATTTACTGAGGTGGAGCATGTCCATTAATTCTGGATTGGACATAGCTTTATACGTCAGGCATAGATCACCTCGAAGTAGGCAGTATGCAACTGAGTAGAGCTGGAGTTTTTTTAACCGAGCAGCATATGGCATCTGTTTGAGTCCCTTGATCCTCTTGGTGAGGTACTTTTGGGGTCTTTCTAATTGCTGCAGGTGTCGGGTAAGGTACATACCAAAAGGGGCATTGTATTCTATGATGGGCCTGATGAGGGATGAATAAAGGGGCACGATTACCTCTCTTGATCTAGATGTGAATCCTTTCATGATGAGGTGGACTATGTAAAAGGTCTTTCTAACCACTTTGGTAATGTGGTTGTCAAAGGAGAGATTGCTATCAACTTGGGTCCCCAGATCCCTAATTACTTTCTCTGTACTTAATGGGTTACCACCTATGTGGTAATTTGTGGGCACATTGTTTTTGCCAAAGGGTATGGCTATACACTTTTTGGCATTTAGCTTTAGAACATGGCTCTGGCACCAGTTATCCGTCTCTGTGAGACCTTTTTGAAGGATGTTTGTGTCAGCTGGAGAGTTGATTATGGCGCCTAGTTTGCAGTCGTCTGCGAACTTGGTGAGCCATAGTCCTCCCACGTTGGCCTGTACCTCGGAAAAGTATATACCAAACAAGAGCAGTCCCAGGACAGAACCTTGTGGGATGCCACTTGTGACCGGTTTCGAGTCTAACATGGCTCCAGCAACTCTCACTCTGTGGGTTCTATCTTTGAGCCAGTTTGTGACCCATCTTGTGACATAGGGGTTTATATTTAAGCTGGATAGCTTATCTATGATGCCCGAGTGGGGTATTGTGTCAAATGCCTTTGCTAGGTCCAGATAGGCTGTGTGGACTACCTTCCCTTCATCTATGGCTTTGGTGACTGTTTCGAAGAAGTCAACCAGGTTCAAAAGGCAGGATCTGCCCTTGACGAAGCCGAACTGGGTAGGATCTAGTGTCTATAGGTCCCCAATGTCTTTGTTTATGAGCTCCATGATGATCTTCTCCATAGCCTTGCAGACTAAGCTATTCAGGCTTATGGGGCGATAGTTTCCAGGGTCCATGGAGGCTCCACCTTTGTGGAGTGGGACCACTGTTGCTGTACGCCATTCTGTGGGCACATATCCTGTAGTGAGGCTGAGATTGTACAGCTGTTTTATTTGAGGGATTAGTTCTTCTTGGAGTTCATGTAGGACGCAACCCGAGACGCCATCTGGTCCCATGGAAGCAGTGTTTTTTGCTTTGGAGAGGGCAGCCTTCACCTGAGCATCAGAGATGTTTGGGAGGCAGCCCTCTGCCGGGATAGATACTTGCTCTTTTTTTGGGGTGGGGTGGGTGGAGAAGTTTGCACTGAACCTGTCTGCCAGGATATTGGCGATGTCTGTGGGTTCAGTGTATTTTTTGTCGTTTAGAATCAACTCAGAACAAGTCTGGGAGTTGCATCCCAGGTTCCTAACATAACTGAAAAAAGCCTTATGATTGTCTTTAGTGTCCTGAGCAATTTTTCTCTCGAAGCTGGCCTTGGAGGATTTTATGAGGGATCGTAATTTTTTGCTAGTACTGATCAGGGATGCCTTCCCTATTAGGGATTTTGTTCTATCATGTAGTATCTTCCTCCTTCTGTCGTACAGTTTATTTATGGCTGGGGTCCACCAGACTGGATGCCTGCCTTTGGATGTTTGGGTTTTGGTTTTGTTTGGGATAGCATGATCCATGCATTCCTGGAGATGTCCGTAGAATGCGTTTATATAGGATTCTGCAGTTTGGGCCGTAGTTTCCACTGGCCCTGGGGCCTTGAAGGATTCCACTTCGGTTTTGAGAAGTGAGAAGTTCGCTTTTCAGAAGTTTTTCACTGTGGTTTTCTGGGCTGGGGGTGGGGTCGGGATGTGGACATCCAGTGAAATTAATTTATGGTCTGATCTTACCAATGAGGGATATACTTCAGGTGTGGAGCATAGAGTCCCCATGTTGGTAATGATCAGGTCTAGTATTTTATCCCCTATTGTGGGAGTGGTGACTAGTTGTTCCATAGCATTTGAGTTTATAATTTCCAGGAACCTTTGGGCTAAGGTGCTGGGGCTTAAGTAGTGCTCCCAGTCTATGTTTGGGTAGTTGAAGTCACCAATATAATGGTGTTCGGAGAGATCTTCATGTTCTCCAATGTTTTCAGGAAAGCCGAGTGGGATTCCTGACTTTGAGAGGGTGGTCTGTAGGATGCTATAAACTGAAAAGCAGATGTAATACAAATAGCTATTTTGTTTTCCCTCTTTATTTATAGATGGGCAATGTATAAATGTGCATAGTTTATGGTGTTTTTTTTTTTGTTATTGTATGCTGTTTGTTGCTTTTCTTGTTGTTATTATGTAATAAAACAATAAAGAGAATTAAAAAAAAAAAAGAATAGTGTGCCATATTTGTAAGACAGAATTATTTTATCCAGAAAACCCTGAAATATGGCAAATGTCCTTATATTATTGGGTCTTCTAACACCTCTAGATGGTGTGTTACTTCAGTATAATGCCCACGCTATCTGGCATTATAACTTGCTTAGACAATGGATGTACACAGGACACTTCAGCAGATAAAACGAGTGAGGTAAAAAATGCAAAACAACTGGAAAACATGAATCCCTAAGCAAGGAGAGCAGCGTTATTCAAATATTAAAACCAACATAAAGCAACAAGCTTTCACACTGTGTGCTTTATCAAATTAGTAAAGCAATACTCCAACAAACTTGATAAATACCCACCGAACAGGGCATCATTTCCTCCATATACTAACATCACTTCCTGTAACGTCTTAACTTTATCACAGGTCACAAATCCATTTATACCTGGTGACATATCTACCATTAACACACTTATCCACTTGAATTCATCTTGCATTCTGGCTACTATATCACCACCTTTCATATTATAATTAATATATAGTACAACAGCGTGATGTCGCTATTCTGGGCAAGTGATCAAGGAGCCTCAATCTTCACCACTGACACTAGTGGGGAATGTTCACTATGAGAAAAATAGACACACACAGTATTTTCAGATGCAGCTCTCTGCACCAAGTACAATTTCCCTTAAGAGCACACAGGGAATGCACACTCCAGTCCTGGGGCTGGGCTTTCTCTCCAGGCCCCAAATAAGACTCCCCACTGAGCAGGTGTTCTAAGCCAAGTTCTCCAACACCCTCTCTATGAAATCAGTAGTCTCAATGTCCCTGTTCAAAGTAGCTGTCACACACACTCTCTTTGAGATTTGATTTTCACACACACACACACACACACACACACACACACACACACACACCTATCTGGGAAAGGCTGGCACAGCTGACCCACTCTGCCACCTCCACCTAGACTATATGGTAGATCTGCTGCCAAAAGAAAACACAAAGCCAGCTACTTTATGGTTCTTACCAGTTTAGCCAATTACACTTATTAAAATTAATACTTATATGCAAATGGTAGTGTTTAACCAAGCAGCAAGACTTTCAGGAACGTGGAGCCACAGTGGCACTAAATAAATGCTAGTACTATCAAAGATTAAATATTTTCTAAAAGACCAGCCACAATGAAAGGTTCAGATATATTTAATAATAGTAATAATAATAATAATAATAAATAATAAAAACATGAAAATATTGAATATCTATTTACAATAAACACCAGAGTTTCAATCACAGGAAATATAAAAAGCACAGATGGAAAGACAGACAGAGAATAAAAAGCTACATTTAGCTAATCTCACTATATTTTTTAACTGACGGAAGAATTACTGTTCCTTAGTTGCTTACTAAAGCAAGGCAAGATAACAGTGGATGAATGTCTTGTCAGGTCCATAAAAAGAGTGCACACCTCACATCTTTCACTAGTATTCAAATACAATTTCGGTGTTGGCTTCAGAATAACATGACATCTAGTCACCTGGCTTTGTGTTTCCCACACTACCCTCTCACCAGAAACTGAACCAGGATCTGCCACTGATGTGTCACAATACACACATAGAACTTTAGTTATGGTTTATTACAACATCTGAAAACTGTAAAACAATTCCAACACTTCCACTCTTCCTGAAAAAACTAATAAACTATTCTCTGGCACCCCAGAGTAACAATTAGTTCATCACTAAGGACAATAGAGCAGGATCCCAGCCCAGGCTTTTCACAGACATTGCATCACTGGCTGCAGACAGACCTGTGAGATAAAATCTTTATGGCCTAAATCAAGTCATTTAATTTCAGATTATTTTTCTTACAGTTAGCTGGGCTGAGCTTAAACCCTTCCTTTCCAGTATCCTCTGTTAAAATATATACATTTCGTCAGTTACAACAGTACAGTCTGACATACATGTATATTTCTTTATGTCCAGCAGGACCCACTGTTGATACATTTTTAAAACAAGCAACTTTACAAATACATTTTAACACAAGCATCTGTACAAATCAGTTTGATATTCAAATGACATATAATTATTTACAAAACTCCAGCTAGCTATGCTAATATATGTTACACATCCACTGCCTTACTCTCCCTGGCATAGCTGCCACTACCTCACATCAGCACATCTCTCCCCCTTTGAAGATTCAAGCTATTTTTTCTAGTGACCCTGGAGGAACACTGCTTGAGAGAAATGAGCCTGTCTTAAAGAACACATTAACCCATACTGTGTTATGAGAGCCCATCTGCATTGGTATTGCTGACCCCAGTATGGAGCTACACTGTCATGTCATATGCCTGCAACCCTAGACTCCACCTTAATAACTTGGCATTTTGCTGGCTGGCTCAATGTAGCCATGTTAAGGGATTGGGGTCTGTAACCACAGTGAATTTCCTTCTACACAGATAGGGATGAAGATTTTGCAGTGCCCATACTATGGCTAGACATTCTTTTTCCTACAGCTGCATAACATTCCTCCTTGGGTTGGAGTCTACGGTTGAGATATATAACACGGTGCTCTTCTCCCTCTGAGGAAATCTGGTGGAGTACAGTCCCCAACACATGGTTTGAAGAATCCACCTGCACAACAAATTCTTTGCTGTAATCTGGACTGGCTAGCACAGGAGTTTTTCCTCATCTGGTCTGTGACTATTGTACTATAGTTGAGAGCAAGCTTTCTATAGTACCCTGCTGCCCCCAAGAATGCCCTCACCTGATTTCTGGTAACAAAGGTAGGCTATGCCTGAATAGCTTCCACTTTCGCAGGTTTGGCAGAAAAAATGCCCAAATGCTTCTGACATCATTCCTCTGCCAAAGAAACCATCTCCAGTATCATTAAATGATTACTAGCCAATTGCATTTACCTCAGTAGTGATAAAGTCTTTTGAAAAAATGGTCAAGAATCACATAACATCCTGCCTACCTGCTACATTTGATCCTTTACAATTCGCATACAGGCCAAATCCTTCTACTGCAGATGCCATAGCCTTAATACTTCATCACACCTTGGACAACCTGGAAAATAAGGACTGTTACATATGCATGCTGTTCATAGATCTCAGCTCTGGCTTCAATATGGTCATTCCACAACAACTGCTGTCTAAGCTGAGTAATCTAGGCATAGAAAACAAAATATGCAACTGGATCCTTGACTTCCTGAATTAAAGGCCACAAATAGTTTGAGCAGGAAAACATCACTCAAACAGCATCACCCTAAACATTAGGGTCCCACAAGGTTGTGTACTCAGTCCACTTCTTTTCACAGTTCTAACACATGACTGCACCGCTATGCATCAGTCAAACAGAATAATCAGATTTGCAGATGACAATGCAGTAATCAACCTTATCAAGAGGGAAGACGAGGGAGCCTACAAGGAAGAGGTGAGACAACAACTTAGAACTAAATGCTGGGTATACCAAGGAAATCATCATCGATTTTAGGAAGGAGAATAAGCCACACTCCCTTATCATCAGCAATGGTGCCACTGTGGAGAGAGTAAATAGCACCAAATTCCTAGGGGTACATATCTTGCAAGACCTAAGTTGGGCCACAGGCACTTCCTACCTTATAAAATGAGCCCAGCAATGCATCCACTTCCTTAGGAGACATTGTAGAGCTAACCTCCCCACAGGTCCTACTTATCTTCTACAGAACCATGACTGAGAGTGTACTGAAAAACAACAGAAGGCACTGGATACGATTGTTAAACAGCCCACCAAAATCAGTAGCTCCAACTTTCAGTCCCCACAGGACATATATTCAAACAGATGGTATGGTAGAGTCCAAAATCTATTGGGAGATATACACCATCCAGCTTATGGACTGCTTAAACTGCTGCCAGCAAGGAAGCACTACAGAAGCATTAGATGCAGGGCATCCAGATTGCATAACAGCTTCTTCCCACACGCTATGACTCCTGAACAACAAACCCATAGCTGAACCCACTAAATGGGTAAAACATTATTTATGTGCAATATGTCACTGTTATTTACATAACTCACTGCATAGCTCACATTATATGTCTCTGTCTACACTATGAAAACTGTACACTGTATGTTTATGGCATATATTGGTGGTGGGTAAGTTTTACATGACTGCCTTTTTTATTTCTTTATAGTACTGCTTTTTATATATCCTTATATTTCTACTGAGTCTGTTCCTGTTGTATTTGTTTAGTTTATGCTGTAAAAAAGCTTTCAATTTTTACTTTATTTCTTTTTAGTATCTTGTTTTGATTTTGATTTTTACTATTTAAACTTTTGTTAATTTAATCTATCTTGTTTCTGTAAACTGTCATTCTTATGGTACAAGCCTGAGTATTGAAATTTTCTTCAATGATGCACAGTTTTTCCTCTGTGTTGATCTGTATGACAGTAAAGTTTACTTTCTGGCCTGATCTTACCACTCCCACTCCCACTCTGTGTCCCAGATAGGAGACCTCTACCATACCCACCTGACACTTACTGGGCTTAATGTTCAAATCTGCCCTTTTCAGTCTGGTCAGGACCTCCTGAAATGCTGAAGGTGCTCTTGCCAGGAATGGCTGTAGATGGCAATATCATCCAGGTTAGCAAGGAAAAAAATCTCCTGCTCCTGCTTGGATACGATCTTCCAGCCTCTGGAAAGTTGCTGGGGCATTTTTCATCCCAAAGGGCATCTTTGTCATACAAGATGGAAGGACTCACAAAGGCTGACCTCTCTCTAGTACTGGAAGTCAAGGGCACCTGCCAGTAGCCCTTGGTAAGATCAATAGTGGTAAGATACTTACCCCCACCCAGCTGATCTCAGGCTTCATCTGTCCTAGAGATGGGGTAAGCATCCGAGGCTGGGTGACTATTTAGTTTCTTGTAGTCCATACAGAACCTGGTGCTTCAATCTTTCTTTGGTAGCAGCATCACTGGGGTGGCCCAGGGACTGCTGAACTCAAGGATTAACCCTAGTTCCAACATTTCATGTATCTCCTCCCTCAGAGTCAGTTTGACTCTCTCAGGCACCCTATAAGGGGCCTGCTTTATAGGCCTTTGGGGTCCTGTATCCACATGGTGCTGTACCAGGTGGGTGCACCCTGGTTTGCCAGTGAACATGCCCCCAAACTCCTGTAACACTTCTTGGATTTCTCGAGCCTAGGTAGGGGATAGCTGCTGGAACATTGTTACCGCTTCCACGGTGGTATCAGCCTGAGCCTCACTCTGGAGATCAGTCACCAGATCCCCCTCAGACTTCTCCTGCTATCAACTGCAAATACTCTGCACAAGAGCCGTTCTATCATGGTAAGGTTTCATCATATTAGCATGGTACAGTTTGTGCCCCTGCCTCCTGCCAAGCAGTCCTGCCATGTAGTTAACATCACTGACCTTCCTTACCACTTTGAAGAACCCCTCCCAAGCTGCCTGCATCTTATTGTGTCTGACAGGAATGAGAACCATAACCTGCTGCCCTACAGCATAGTCTCTGGCTTGACCACTCCTGTCATACCAGACCTTTTTCTGCAGTTGGGCTTCTGCCAAGTTCTCCTGGGCCAAGTCCATGAGTTCCCTGAGCCTTGTCCTGAGGTTTAGGACATATGCCACAATAGACTTCTTGTGGGAGTCACCCTCACCCTCCTACTCATTGCAAATCCCATCTAGAGGTCCCCTCACCCTCTGCCCATACAGAAAAGCAAAATGTGAGAACTCTGTGGATTCCTGAGGCAGCACTCTGTAAGTCAACAACAGATGGGGCAAATATTTGTCCCATTCCCTCTTAAACTGGTCTGCAAATGCCCATAGCATGGTCTTTAGTTTAAAGTTTAACCTCTCCAACAGACCATTAGTCTGGGAGTGGTAGGGGGTGTTCTTTAGATGCTTCTCCCCACAGTGCTTCCACAGACAAGCCAGTAGATCTACCATGAAATAGGCACCCTTGTCAGTCAGTATGTCTTTTGGGAGACCTACTCTGCTGAAAATCTCTAAAAAAGTATCTGCCACCTTCTCTGCCTCAAAGGAGGACAGAGCCACTGCCTCAGGGTATCTGGCAGCATAATCTACTACCACTAGGATATACGTGTTCCCTGTGGAACTTGGGGTACTCAGTGGCCCCAAAGTATCCATAGCTACTCTCTGAAATGGTTCCCCAATCACAGGCCAAAGCACTAAAGGAGCTATGAACTTGTCTCCTGCCTTGCCTACCCTTTGGCACTGCTCACAGATCCTACAGTATCCTGTTACATCCCTTGCAACCCCAGGCCAACAAAAGTTCTGCATAACACATCTCTTGATACACTTTGTGCCCATATGACCTTCAAAGGGAATGTCATGGGCTATGGCTAGAAGTGCCAGATAGTAGGCTCTGGGCACTACCAACTCCTGTATTCTCTCAGTCTCTAGCCTTCCCTCAGGGGTCCATTTTCTATATAGTAACCCTTTTTTCCAGTATATGGAATCTCCTTTTCCTTTAGAATCAGGTACCTCCCTAGCTACCTCCCTCAAGGCTTGTAATATAGGATATGAGAGTTGAGTCTGTCTCATCTCTCTCTTTTAACCCTTCCCATCTCCCCTTCCACAAGAAGTTTGGTATCCTCTGACAGCAGTGCTTCACTGTCAGCCTGGGTACTGCTACTTACCTCTTCCCTTGCAGTCACTCTGTCCAAGGGAACATCAGTACCCACCAACAGCTGTGGCTCACTTTCAGTCTCACTGCTACAGGGCAGCTCCCTCCATGAAGTAGCGATCCCACCAGTCCTGGCTTCAAGCATGTGGTCTGTCTGGGTCCTCCCAGGCTACCAGACCCACATTCCTGTCTCCAAGCCTGACTGCATGTAACTGCATGCACACAAGGTACTGCATTATCAAAAATCATTCCCTATCAGGACAGCTGCAGGATATCCTCAAACACACCTACTTGCTTGCTTCTTTTTCCGCCCTCCCAGTCAAGGTGAACCCTAGCCAAAGGTATTTGGAATGGGGTCCCTCCTAAAGCTCTGACTGGATTAGACTGCCCAGGCAAGTAGTGCTCTGCTTTAACCATTGCAGGCTTCACAATGGTTAGGTCAGAGGCTGTGTCGCTCTTAGCAGTGGCCCATTTCCCATCTACTAAGATAAGATATAACCTCTTGTGGTAATTTAGTATCCTTGTTGTCTCCAAACAACTAAACACTGGCATTATGTTATTCCCACTTGCTGGCTCCCCTCTCTTTTGTTCTCCGCATTCCTTCCATGGACATCTATATGCTACATAGCCCCACTGGTTACATTTAAAACATTTAATCATTGATCCTGGCCAGGTACCTGAATTAGTCACTTCCTGTTAGTGGTGGACTCTGTTGGGACAGTTTAGTCTTTCTACCATGGGTTCCCTTAACCCATGTGCAGCACTAGGTATCCCTTTCCTGTGCAGTGATGCCCTGCATACTAGGTATAGGTCTCCTTTTTCCCCCGACTCATTCGTGGTGTTGCATTCCCTATCTGCAAACCAGATTCTCATGTCCTCAGGCAAAGTGCTAAGGGCTTGTTTCCTCATCAAAAGGTCTGCCAGCCCTTCAAAAGTAGTGACCTGATACCCACTCACCCACCTATGAAAATAAGTGCTAAACTTAGCAATATAGTCACACACACTTTCATCTGTTTTGCGTCTATGCTCACAAAACTTTTTTTCTATAAGCTTCAGGTGTTACCTTAAAGTATTCCAATAAACAATTTTAACTGCATTATAATTTAAAAAGTAGCAGTTACAGCTTTACCATGGAGTAATGGGTGAGGAACTGTACCCAGAGCTCCTGGTCAACATTATACTGTTTGCATACTCTTTCAAACATATGAATAAAACTATCAAAATGATCACCTTCTTGGTACTGAGGAAGACATTTACTGACCTTTATAGCTTCTGGGATACGGTTACTCCCTTCCCCATTACCTTCATGACCCTGTTGAAGAGTCAGCATCTCTTTTTCATGCTGCCTCTGCCTCTCATTTTCTTCAGCTTCCAGACATTTCAGTCTCTATGCTGATTCTAATTCCATCTGTTTCTCCTGTTCTTCAGCCTCCAAATGATGCAGTCTTTCTGCTGATTCTAGTTCCAAACATTTGGCCTCCAGTTCAAGTCTCTTTAATGCCAGATGGATTTTTAAGTCCTCTGAGGAAAAGTTGAATTGCCCATTTTCTGAGAGCTGTACATCCCCAAGGCTAGTGTGGCTGCCTTCCTGGTTGCTGGTCTGTGATGCAGCTGTGACTAAGGCTGCAACCATTTCTCCTTTAGTTAGGTTGACATGCACCAGTCCTTTGGCTAGGCACATCTCAGCCAAATGGCTCCTTGTCAACTTGCCATAATCCTCTGCTGATATCCTTACCTGCTCTCCCTGGCTAACTAAGCTAACAAAAAATAAATAAAATTATTGTGATATGAAACTCTGACTCTATACCATGTGGCTGCTTGAGAGTACAAACACCTTCTTTAGTGACCACTGTTTACAGGCTACAGGAGTTTAATATCCACATCACTTAATCCTAGTATGTGATGTGGTGATCCCACCACCATCGACCAATATGTGATGTGGATATCCCACCAGTGCCAACAAATATGTGACATGGATATACCACCACTGCCAACCAGTATGTGATGTGGATATCCCACCAATGCCAACCAATATGTGATTTGGATATCCCAACACTGCCAACCAATATGTGATGACACTCCACTGGACCAGTAATCAAGGAACCTCAATCCTCACCACTGGCACCAGTGGGGGACATTCACTGGGAGGATAACAGGTACACACACATAGTATTTCCAGGTGTAGCTCTATGCATCAAGTGCAATTTTTCTTAAGTGCGTACAGAGGCCATAGTCAGTCCAGGACTAGTTTCTCCCTTTTTCTCCAGATTCCCAATAAGACTCCCCAGTGACACAGATATAGAGAAGAGATCTCAGCTGAGTGTCCAAGCCAAGGCCTCCAACACCCTCTCTGTCCAATCAGTGCTTCGTGTCCCTGCCCAAGGTGCTGACACACACACTCTTTGAGATTTGATTTTCACACACACACACACACACACACACACACACACACACACACACACACACACACACACACACACACACACACACCTGGGAAACACTGGCACAGGTTTACTAGCTATGCCCCCTTATGCCCAGACTATAAGGTAGTTAGGACTGCCACCAGACACTCCTGCCAACTTCCTTAAGGCTATTCCTAGGGTACCCAATATACTGAGAGAAATTAATATTAATACAAATGATAGTTTGACCAAGAGCAAGGATATTAAAAGTGGCCCATGCAGTGACACCAAATAAATATGCAAGTACTCTCAAAAGTTAAATATCTCTACAAAGATCAGCCACAATGAAAGGTTTAAATATATTTAATAATAAATAATAAAAGAACAAGAAAATACTAAGTATATATTCACAGTGACAAATCACAGGAAATATTTAAAATAACATTGAAGGACAGGCTCAGACAAATAAAGAAAAAACAATATCTAAACTAAGCTTCACTATATTCCTGACTGAATCTAAGAGATTCACTATTCGCTAATAACTTACTTAATAGAGCAAGGCAGATGATGTGGAGAATGGTTCTTGTTGTTGTCAGGCCCAAGACAGAATACAGAATGCTCTGTCTCACTAAGAAACTTCTCAAAATAATCTCTAAAATATTACTTCTGAGATAGCTTGCAGAATGACATCACTTCTGGTCATCTGACTTCTAGTTCCCATGCAAAGCCCCCATTGCTGGAAGCTGGCAGGACTTAGCACCTACCTGTAAAAATACACACAGAAGGGCTTTTGCTCAGATCTTTGGCAGGTGTTGGAAGTCATAAAACAATCGCATACCTCCACACTTCCATAGTAGTAATTAGTTCACCTCAAAGACAATACAGAAAGCTTCCTAGTACAGACTTGTGTCTCTGGCTGCATTGAAATCTGTGAGATAGTATCTTTATGGCCTAGCCTATAAAGTGATTTAATTTCAGATATTTTTCTAAAGTTTGCTGGACTGAGGTTAAAAACCAAAAAAAAAAAGTCTTGAGAGTCTTATTTAATACGGAATCCCAGATGATGAATTTATTCCTTGGAAGGCTTATGTAAGCTGAGGTACCAGAATCATAAGTAAAGCATGGATATCTCCAGTTGTTTTTTTGTTTTTTTAAGCTTGTTTTTGGATTGTTTTTGAACATTTCATCATGTCTGTATCCGGAGCTTCTGGCTTTGATAATGTGGCTGGACTTCCTGGCACAACTTCATTGGGCAATGCAGCATACCTATGGACCAAAAGGGAGAAAAGGTTTGCCACGAGGGACCCACGGTCATGCGATAAAACAGATCAACATGCAGTTACATTTGTGCAATTGGAACGTTTTCTGGTTAAAGAGGTGCCATTATTTTATGACACCAGACTGTTGGCAAAATATCTCAGCCTGGATATTACACCGCAAGGGTTAAGAGTGGATAAATTGCCTGCTTTGGAATTTTCAAAGGAAGAGGTGGACTTGATGGAAGAGTGGAAAAGGATTGCTTTGCGATGCACAGCTGGTTGGTTAAAAGAACTTATTAAAAAGAACAATCGCACCCTTGATAAAACACAGAGCTCCGTATTGCAGTTACAGGAGGAGCTTAAGGTGGAATTGTCAGGGGAAGTATTTTCATCGCGGATGCAGGAGGTGGTTCAGTGTGTTAATAAGGTGGAAGAGTAGGTTACTGAATGAAAACGAAGTACGTTGGAGAGGGACATTAAGGATTATCGAAATAACCTAATCTTCCAATGGCAACGAAAGCCGCTCAAGGGAAGGTCCTCCTTAAGAAAACCGGGCTCTATCTCGCATGCGTCACGGGATTCATCTCTTTCATCGTTGGACACAGGCTCCGGTCTGAAGAAAAATGTTTCCTTTGAAGATGTAAGGAAGAACGGAGTTCATCAGGGCCAACATACTACTCAAGAGAGTGGTTTACATTCCAGTCCACAAGAGAAAAATAAAAGCGGTCGGAGATGGCAGAACAAAAGAAAATGACTTTGAGACTATTAAATTAAATCACAATGTATTTTTCACAAGGGAGGTTTGCACTGAGAGGTATGTAGGCAACAAAATTTGTTTTGACAAAGCTGTTATTAATCGATATTATTAATCTGTCTGATCTAAGCATTGATACGTGTATGCGCAATGTTTTTTTAAGGGGCATGAAGTTTATTCCCACTTTTCTTCCCACTCTGGGAGATATTTTACCAGAAGTGGGTTGTTTTTTGTAGAAAGTTAAATTTAAGAGTCTTTTATGGCAACAAATCACAACAGAGGGATGAAGGTGTTAGTTGTGATTCAGACTCATTAATGAATTTATCCATCTATAAGAATGAATTTTGTGAATTTCTTGCAGATGAAATTTGTGTGAATGAGGTTAATGAAGCACAGTCACCTGTTGGGGGGGGGGGGGTTCTACTAGGTATGTCAAACTTGTCATTCCCAATGTTCCTCATTTCAGTCCTTTTTGTCCCCCTAAAATTTCTGCAGATATTAATTCATTTGAGAAAACTTTGTGCAAACAAATACAACTTAAATACCAAAATTTCTGCAAGGGAAGAAGGAAGCATAATTTAAACAAAAAATAATGGGAGGCAATGCAATATTTATGCAGTAAAAATGATATTTATGTTTACACGCAGGCTGACAAGGGAGGCAAATGGGTCATCATGACAAAAGAAAAATATTTCCAAATGGCCCAGGTTTTGTTGTTGGATGAAAATGTGTATGAAAAATTAACTACTTGTCCCTTAGATAGTTTTAATGGTGATTTTTTGGATTTGTTGGAGCGAGGTTAAAGATTAGGGTTCTTTACCCCTCAGGATGTAAAGAAATTATTTGTTAAACATCCAAAGCATGCCAAGTTTTTTGTAATCCCAAAGGTACATAAGGATTTAGTGAACCCACCTGGCAGATCAATTGTGTCTGTGGTGGGTGCATATTTGCAAAACCTTGGGAATTTCTTGGATGCACATTTGAAGAGTTACATGCTGAAGGTTCCCTCACATATTAGAAATAGCAAAGATTTCTCAGACATAGTGGGTGGCATGCCGTAGCAAGAAGATTATTATTGGGCATGCATTGATGTTAAATCAATATATACTTACATCAGTATTAAATAGGGAAATTAGGCATGTGTGAAAATAATGGGGGAGGGCCCAAAAACTTTCTTCCTCCTGCAATTGTTAGAATTTGGGTTGACCCACAATTTTTTCGTGTTTGAAAATCAATATTATTTGCAGAAATCATGTACGGCTATGGGGGCGGCATTCGCACCTTCATATGCAATCATCTTTATAGGGTTTTTTGAAAATAGATATTTTTATTGTAGTGATTTTTTTCAAGCACCATGTGGTGGTTTTTAAACATTACATTGATGATTTGGTATTTGTTTGTCAAGGTGAGGAAAATGAATTTTGCAAGTTTGTAGATGAGTTGCATCACAATGAATTTGGTCTGGAGTTCATATATAAAACAAATAGAAGAATTATGCAGTTTTTGGATGTGGAATATTTTGTGGATGGTATTAGAGTTTCTTATAAACCTTTTACTAAAGCAACTGCAGTGAACAATTTCCTAAGTGCAGATAGTATGCATCCCACTCATCTGTTGAAGTCACTTCTGTATGGGCAATTCAAACGAATTAGCAATAACACGTTTGATAAATCGCAGATAAAAAGGGAATTTGTTATAGTAAGAGAAAAATTGTTGGAAAAAGGGTATTTCTTGACAGTTCTGGATGAGTCTGAAAAGAAAGTCACGGGAAGTATGTAGATGTCATGTCCATTCACATCTAGGAGGAAAACTAGGATGAGAGTAGGGACCAGGGAGCCAAGGGAAGTAGTGGAAGATATATTTTTTGTTAATAAATATTCTGACTTCTCTTCGGTTATCCAAGAGTTGGTTACTCATTTTTGGCCCATTGTTAAGCAGGATAGTGAAGTGGGACATCTTTTTCCTGATAAAGTTACTTTCTCCTTTAGCAGATTTTGTAATTTAAAAGAGATTTTGAATAGCAAATCACATGAGCATACGGGAATATGCAAGGGTACTTTACCTTGCGGTAAATGTAAGGTATGCAGCAAGGTAGAAAATCTAAATGTAGCAAGAATTAATGGTCGAATTCATAGGTCCCGTGGTTATTTCAGTTGCAATACTTCTGGGGTTGTATATATCTTGGGATGTGATTGCGAACCATCCTTGTGGTACATTGGCCAGACCAAAAGACCAGTTAAAAGAAGAATAATGGAGCATATGGGGGACATAAGGAATGCCAGAATGGAGAGCCCAATAGCCCTACATTTTCACAAAGTATACAGGGGGTTTATGGATAGTTTAGTTTTTAGTGTATTAGTGAAAGGGTTTGAGAAACAGGGTTTTGATTTGATAAGGGCCTTGTTAAGAATGGAGACCAGATATATCATCAGTTGTAATACCCTGTGGCCTAATGGTTTGAATATGGAATTGGATCTGAACATATGACCGTGTCTTAGATGACTGTGTTCTTGGTCATATTATTATGTCAGCATATGCATTTATACTGATTTTTCATAAATGTTTGTATGTTTTGAGCAGAGAAATTGGTTTCACAAAATATTTGCATTTTTTATGAAAAGTTTTTGTAATGCATTTAAATTTTGTATTCCTAAGATATTTCTGTGCAAGGAATTTTGTATTAATTGATGGACAAATTAAGAAGATTTTTCTTTTGTTCAATTCTTTAAGCGAGTAGAATGAATTTAATTATATAATGATATAATTATATAATATGTTAATTGGATAATTGAGAGTCTTATTTAATATGGTATCCCAGATGATGAATTTATTCCTTGGAAGGCTTGTGTAAGCCGAGGTACCAGAATCATCAGTAAAGCGTGGATATCTACACCAGTGTCTCCAGTTGTGTTTTTGTTTTTTTCAGCTTATTTTTGGATTGTTTTTGAACATGGACTGAGGTTAACCCTCCAGTTTCCTCTATTAAAACATATACATTTAAACAGTTACAATAGTGCAGGTACATTTCTGTTCTTTCCTGTAGGACACACTGTGGATACATTTCTAATACAAGCACTTTACAAATACCTTTTCAACACAAATGTCTGTACAAATCAATTTGATATACACATGACATACAGTTCTAATACATTTGTAACACCAGCATCTTATATGACATACAGTTCTAATACATTTGATATTCACAAATGACATATAATTATTTACAAAGTTCCAGCTACCTGTGCTAGCAGTACTTCTTTTTGTCGCAACAATCTGGAAGGTGAATCAAAGAACACATGAATGTATGTATGGTTCTAAAAATGTGTGCAAGGGGACTATGCTTTGAAAAAAGCCAAAAGGTAAGCTTTATCCACCTCTGGTTAGATGCATTTTTTTTTCAATCTGGATTTCAATGCCATTTCAATGAATGTGAATTTCAAGGGCAGAGATGTTTACTGTTAATGCTAATTCTGTTTTCATTGTGAGACTGAATTGTTGTTTTTAGTAAATGTCTATCAGTGTTTGCACTACAAAATTTAAAATAAATGTTTTAAATTAAACTCAAATATCTGTAATCATTGTAGAAGTAAAGAAGAAATAGTATGAGAAGTTTGAACTGTGTTTATGATAACCGGGGAGAGAAATACTTGGAATGGCTGCAGGGGGAAGATACTGTGTGTGTGTGTGTGTGTGTGTGTGTGTGTGTGTGTGTGTGTGTGTGTGTGTGTGTGTGTGTGTGTGTGTGTGTGTCTGTGTGTGAAGTGATCCCGATCCATTACCCTGCCTAGGGCCCCATTTGACCATAATGTAGCTGTGAAGTCTGCGCTTTCTTTCTCTTGTGTGCTTGAAGTGAATTTCTTGGCATCCTTGTCTATGATACAATTAGACGTTCATGCTTGGCAACATGATCATAGCATGTGTACTATTTCAACCTTTTCTGCATCTCATTGCATAGTGTTTGTTGTTTCTGTGCATACAGCTGGCTAATATTTTAGCTTTCAACATCTCACACTGCAAGGATTGGTAGATAAGGTATTAATTTATGAATCTTGCTTGCTGAGTGTGCTGAAAACCTTATCGGGCATGCCTCAAGCTGAAAACTAGCAAGCACAAATGTAGACATCACAAAACACAAATTCAGCATTTGTCAAAAGCACTGAGATTCTAAACTCAGAAACGAATGAGCAGTTATACAGTTTAATTTCAGGAACTTAGTAAACAATACATTTCAAAATATTATATTAAAAATGTCATTTCACAAGAATTAAACAGTAACTCATAAAGATAGTTAGAGTTTCTCTTTCTTGCCATCTGTGGACTTATAGACTTCATACAGCAAAATATTCAAGGCAAAATTCTCTCCTTATATCTTATATGTAAAATTCAGTTCCAGATTTTCTATTTGTATTCTACATCTAAACACAATAAACTTCAAAGGTGCCACAACGTATAACTAACACTGATATTCAAAATATATATTTTTCAGCAAATAAGAATGGCTATCCACTAACTATACAAAAAGAAACTATATATAATTGTATTTTTATGTTAAAAACGCTATTTCTGCGAGCTTTACATTATTTACTGTTTTGCTCCCTTGTTACTGATAGGTGTGGTACCAGACACTGGACCAGTGTAATATAGCAAGTTTTAGACAGTCATGACTAAAACGGTATATGTAAGACAGCATACATTATTATTGTTGTATTTGGAATTTGAGAATCTCCAGCAAATTGACAGGTATTTTTTTTTGACAAAAGAAGATTAATACTTTTTATAAAAGACACTTCCTCAAACCAATCTGTGCAAAATGGTTTACTTTTTACACTTTTTGTACTTTTTATTCATTCACTCATTTTCTAATACCTATTTTATCCTATTCAGGATCATAGAGGAGCTGAAGCATATCCCAGCAACTGATGGTCAAAAGGAAATGAACCGATACTGCATGGAATGCCAGGTCTTCACAGGATACACACACACACACACACACACACACACACACACACACACACACACACACACACACACGCACACACGCACACACGCACGCACACACACTAAACACAAACTGTGAACAAGTTACAGAATTACTAATTCATCTTTAGAAAGTCAGAGGAAACTGGTAGCCCTAGCAAAAACTCCATGTGGATACAAGGTACACATGCACACGCCACACATTGGGCTCCACAGTTGGGAACCATACCTAATTATCAAGCTCTATAAGGCAGCTACACTAATTGCCATAACATGGTGACACCTTTTATTCAAGCTCACTCTTTTACTTGTTTGTCATTTGTTCAGGACTTTGAACTTTGTGGCTATTAATACCCTGCAAAAAGCTATGGAATGTAGATTATGTGAATGACAGGATTGTTAGGTTGAATATGACAGTTTCACAGAATATCGATGTGACAGTTCAAATGGGAATGAGCTAGTTGTGATAATGGTCTTAGAACTCCTACTCCCATGACCATCAAGCACCTATACTCCGTAGAGCTAGTTTTTTCTTCTGCCACCCCCTCCCCCTGGCAAGTTTTAAAGTATACCAGAAGAAGGAGGTAAGGTCACCATTATTCAGTAGGGGCTATGAAATTTTTATATAAATTTAACATCTGACATCAATTTGCACCAGTTCAGATAACAATTTCCTCACTCTTGCTTCTCTCCTGCTGTGGTCTAGTTGTTCTCAAATTAAATCAATGATACTGAATATGTTCTGGCTTCCGTGTGATTGTAAGATGAGTAAAAGTGTCATTTGGAAACTTCTTGTTTTGTGTATTCATTTGTTTTTCTCCTTTTCCATGTATGTGTGTGTGTGTGTATGTGTGTGTGTGTGTGTTTGTGTGTGTGTGGCTGTGTGTGTATGTGTGCTCTTTCCCCACAGTTGTACAACCATAGAATTAGCACATTTAATTACGGGAATGTAGAGGTACAATTATCTTGTTTCTGTAGTAAAATATGACTTTATTTGCTCAGGAGTGTGGGGGCAGGGCCTCCACATCATGGGGTGCCAGTTTGTCCTGGTGGTCTACTATGTGTTAATAAGACTACTCACTGTAACTCATGCACTGTGCATGAAACTTTCACAAAAGAAAGTAATCCCAGTAAAACTATACATGGAGCTGAGGGCTGTAGCTGTGAAATGTTCATGTCTTACAGATGAGTAACACCAGTTTTATGGGAAGTACAAAATGTTGGCTCTAACAGGAAAGTGGCCAATAAATCCTGTATTTATATTTCTAAAGGTTAGCCAAACATTCCACTTATGCTGTTCTTACTCTACAGTCACAAACCAAGCACTGAAACTTCTTTTGGGAAGTAACACCCCCACTTCCCACCCCCAGTTCATGTAAATGTCATCACATCCTATGTTTCTCTTTCCATCATCTATCACTTCACTACAATTAATTTTAAATGGCAGAAAATGCTTGCCCCTGGATACCAACCTGGGTGGTCTTGAATTACAAGCATATTCTAGATCGGAACATAAATCCTAAAGCTTTACCCTTTTTGGATAAAACTAGTTTGATAAAGTATGGGATTATGGACCACTTAAAAACATATGTGTCATCTTTGCAAAATTTATTCCAATCAGTAGACTTGTTGCAATATATGATGGTTTTTCAGCCTTTCCATAGGAATCCCAATTTTAAACTAAATAATCATTTGATTGATCTTAGTAAATTCCCATTAATAGTTAATTTGACTCTGATTGATGTTTTTAATAAATTTCATTTATCGGCTTCGCAAGTTAGGCAGGAATTGAATCTTCCTAAGAGTTATATGGTTGTCATGAGACAAATCAAAGAACTTGCTCTGAGTCATTTTGAAAACTTTAAACCGGTAGTTGGAATTGTGGATAAATGCTCTGAATTGTGGCAGGCTCTCCAACAGGAGGTCAAATTTATAACAACAACAAATAAATTAATTAAAGATTTAAAATTCCAGGATAAAATTCTGTTGTCAGGGTATTGGGTAAACAAAATGACAGTATCAGATAATCAGGTATTAAAAGCAATTGATTTAACAATAAAATCGGTCTCTTTTCAAAAGTTGATGTATACGCAGTTGATGATTTGGAATAATGCTTATTATACTCGTCTTAGGTTACATAAATTTAATCCTAGGAATTCTCCAACTTGTCCATATTGCACAAATCAAATGGCGGATCTTCTTCATATGTTCTGGAGCTGCAAGTGTATATATAAACTTTGGAACTCTCTTAGAACACAACTACAAAAGATGGGTTATCAAAGTTCAACGTTATCATGGGAATTTATGATTCTACATGTTCCTCCAAGAGAGCTCTCTAGGTCACAAACTATAATATGTATGAATTTTTTTGCTGATGAAGTTATATATAGCTACAAATTGGTTAGAACCAGATAAGACATCATGGGATAATTTCAAGCTTGTGGCTATAAAGCATATATTAGCACATAAATTACTCCTGAAGCAAAGTAACAAAAATATTAATAACCCAAAAATATGGGAAAAGGTTTTAACATTATATTAGCATAATACTGTTATTAGGAATATATTAAAGTTTGGATGTATATGTGGAGGAAACAATGTTTTGAAAACATGTATGATATGTATGGACGCAAAGTACTTCTACAAATGTTTTGGCTTTGTTTTTCTTCCCTGGTGTCTTCTTTTTTGGAATAATGACGATTTTTATATGGAAGCATTTCATGTAGATATTGTATATAGTTTTGATAGTAATAGTAGTGAATTATGTGTGTGATTTTATTGTATTTTGAAAATATATATCAATAAAAATTTATTATGTAAAAAAAAAAAGAAAATGCTTGCCCCATTTATAAAAGCAGTACATATTCATTTATCATATAAAGCTTTTCATCACATTCACTTCTTACTTACAGTAGAAGCTGTGGAGTTAGGATTTATATATATGGGTCTGCTAAAGATATTTCATCTCAACCCCCCCCCAAAAAAAAAATTAAAGTTTGATTTCCATCTCCCCCGCAAGCATGCTCAAACTTGTGTTTTTGCACCAGTAAGGCAGGCTCCTATCTATTCCTGAAACCAACCATCAAATTTGTGAGTGTTGAAAGTTTTAGGACATACATAAACCAAAGGGAAAAAGCTATCCTTCTGGCAATGTAACTGGACTATTCTCCCAACCCCATCTACATGCAAAGCATACCATCATGCCTCCTTTTTTGGGTATCTCTTGGATTTAGTGCAGAATTTGAATATCCAATATTCTATAATGCAGTCATCGAAACTGCTTGCCGTTTTCTTGTCCATTTATCCCTTTCTTCATTTTGCTTGCTTCTGAAAGGTAACACCATTTTCTTTTTAGGATCTATAAATAATGCTAATCAAATATAAATACTGTTTGAATATTTTTCTCTAAGTAATTATACATTTAAAACCAGAGAAAGACTAACTAATACTCAGATCTAAGCAATATGCAGTACTGTAGAGTGTACCACTTATGTTTCTCATGCATACAAATAGAAATGTAGGGACTCCGTGGCATAGAGGGTTTGCACCGACTGTTCCACAGACTTTTGGCTGCTGGAGAGTTAGCCAGAAATGATGGGAGGGAGTAACAAACCAGAGACCCACCGTAGTAGTTGTACCTGGGAAGGGCAGATACTGCAGGTTCTGCAACTTGGGACACAGGAAGTTGTCAAAAATCATAAGTGTACAGATGTGTACTTACACACACACACACACACACACACACACACACACACACACACAAACACGGTCCAGCAGAGCCAGGCCTGCATTCCAAGCAAATGAGGAGTGACTTTAAAAGTATATAAAAATCTCATGATGGATAATGGCAACCTTCTTATGGTATAGACGAAGAGTTGGGGGCGAATAAATTGGCCTATAAAGGATAAGATCAGGAAGGGAGGCAACCAAGAAGAAGCAATTTAAAAAAATTACAAACACAGATGAAGAACCACTCATTATGAAATACAAAAGCATATGATTACTTGTCGGTTCCAAGTATGCTGTCATCAATTTTTATTTATTTATTTATTTTTGTTACCTCTTCACAGCTACCACCAGCTCTTCTCCTTGCTTAATGGGTCTACAAGACCTGCATTAGCCTTCCCCTGGCTCAAACACAAACCATGTCTGGGGCTGGTAAGGAGATTGATGACACTGGTACAACATCATAATGCTATCAGGGAGCGTGCCATAACTTTCCATCCCCCTGTGACAGCCTTGTGAGCTCTGCAATTGCTGCTTTCAGGAGATGTAAGCTCACTTCCACACATGCGCCCTCAAAACCAGGCAGTAGAATGCTTATAGCCTGGAGCTCATCAGGCTGTTAATGCTGCTGCAGCATGCCTGGGTAGTCTCCTACCCTCCTGGATGGATAAGCCCATGTGGCCACTCACTACCATGCCCTCCTGTACAGCCACTCTAGCACCTGTGCCGCTAGTGGAACACCGATCATCCGGGACACAGTAAGGGTTTTATCCCTGAACAACACTGAGCTGCCTGCTTTCCTCTATGGTTTGATAGGGTCAGTTGTTTACCACATTCCCACTTAGAAAATATGTTTAACCAGTTTTGCAGACAAAATTACATTCAGCTATATTTATACTATTTTCCCAGTCTTAGTATTACCATGCTGTATATAACTATGCCTCATGCCTTACACAGTCTGATCATTGCATTTCTTCCTCTGCAGGCTCTGGCTCACCCTTTACCCTCCCCTTCCCTCCTCACTCAATCTCTCAGACCTGTTATAACATGCTTAACTACCTCACTTCATCTCAACTCCAAATACATATCCAACTGACTTACACCTAGCATCCTCCCACTACCACGAATACTACTCCCTCAGTCTCCTCTCTTACTCCTCTGTCTTCCCCTTCCATCCCATTAGCTCTTCTAGCTTGTTCCACCTTTGTGTGGAGCTTCTGCTTTATATCTGTTTGAGTTTAGTGCAATATTTGTATGTAAGATTTAGGTATATGAGTTTAGAACAGTATCTGTTTGAGCTTAGTACTATCTGTATATACATCCTACCTTTATTCCTAGCCTTTAGCTAGATATTGGTATAACTGTTCATTACTATGTTTCATATTGTATGTATAGCTAATGTTTGCTGCAGTATGTATTATTTGCTATTATATGTATGTTCAATTGTTCTTCATGTACTCTGCTGCTCATTTATTGTTCTGTGGAGCTTTTCTCCCCGGGCCTCCACTGAAAAGGATCGGCGTCCAGTTGGAATTTCCCGGTAAACAAATGTAACTAAATAAATAAATAAAATAAACTATTACTTGTTCTGTACCTGTTTTCTGTTACTGTAATACTATAAAAATACTCCATGACTAGTATGTCTATAAATATTTTATATACTTTTGTTTAATTTGAAGAGTCATTTTGTGTTCCTATTTTACTGCAGATTTATGTCACATTGATGTTTCATTAATAGAACTTTTTCTCAGGTACCTTCTCAAACAGGTTCTGCACAACAAAGCTAACCCAGGCAACAAATGTAAATAAACAAACATATTGCTACGTAGATGTAATGGCTTAAATGTTTTATGCTATCTAATGTTTATTTTTTATTCTCTGTATGTTTCTGTAACAATGACACAAAAATACAAAAGCTTCACAGTTGCAAGCCCCTTTACATAAATGTTTGCATGCAGTCTTTTAGCACAAAATGCCAAACCGAACCCCTGAGGTACTACTACAGGACAGCAATCAATTAATTATTTCTTGGCTTCCTGAAAACCATCAATGTGCCAGTTTCCCCATCTCCCAGACAAGTTTTAAACTCTGGCATGCAGGACTATGTAGGACCTGGGATAGGATAATTATAAAAACACCCCTAAAACATTTACCGACTCATTTCAAAATGGAATGTAACTAGAAAAGATGAATGCAGACATTGTTGAATATTGTGAAATGAGTTTACTTACTATGAATCTTTCTTGTTTCATCTGTTCATTGTTAAGTGCTTGCTAAACCTGGCAAATGACTTACACAGCTACAGGACAAATGCCAAGCACTGAAAAGATGAGTACAAACTCTGGAATATGAGTGTGCATGTTTATGTTAGAAATTAAATATTTAGCACTTCTCCTGAGGCAGACAAATGAGACAAGATTTAATAAATGTGTGACCAGTAAATGATGCTAGATAGGAATTGGACATACTTTCATGCCTGTTTTACTTTATACCAGATGCTGTCTTTCTTTCAAACAATCTGGTCTGTATTCAGTATTGCATCTCAAGAGACTGAAATGCAAAGAACATTTCTACTGTTCTTAACCTCTGTTCTCCAGATCTGGAATATTTCCCTCAAAATGGGGAACAGTCAAAATTCATGAACAGCAATTTTAACAGGTAGCTCAAAACAAAATTGCATAGAATTTGTTTATTGTGCGATGTCCAGGCAAGTGGACTGCTCAAACACAGATGTTTTAGAAAGGACCCAGGCACAATGGTGAAATGCAAACCTTCATCATTTCAAAGCATGCTGTTAATCATCCAGTCTATTTGTTGTTCTGAAAGACTAATACTGAGTGAAACAAATTCCCTTGATATAAAGGATAAAGCACTCAAAAAACAAAATGGCATTGCTCTTAAAAAGATGGTATGACTAAACTATGTGACACAGCCACTGCTTGTGCAATATAAAACAGCTGAGCTGCATGCAGTCTACAATCTCACTTGCTCTCAGAGTTTAGGCATTCAGAAAGACAAAACAAAAATGAAAGGTCATAATTTATACTGCATTAGCATGACAGCAGAAGTAGACAATAAACCTATCTAGTCTGCCCTTGAAGTGCATTTAGCATTCTACCTCATATCCATCCCTACATTCCCTTCACACTTTCTACATCTGTCCCGTTCCCTCTTGAATGCTTCTGTTGATTTGCTCTTCACAACTCAGTTCAGTTTCTATTCACCAGACCTGCAACCTCTATGCTAAGTACTTTTTTTCAGATCACAGAAGTAGTTGGTCCCTACAATCTGCTGTTTGTGCTCCCCTCTCCCCTATCTGTCCATTCTGTTCAGAGTTAGCTTTCTAAATCTCCCTAACACGATTTTGTGATCCCATATCATGTTCTCTCTATTTCTTCTGGTGCTTAACGAGAATAGCTAAATCTCCTTTAAACTCTGCTTATATACTTACCTCCACCTTCCCCTCCATATCCATCTTGTGGTTTTCCTCCACTCTCTGTCTAGAAATCCCATATCTTTCTATGTTTGATTGATCTCCAGAACTGCACAAAATACTCAGTGCATACCCTGATCATAGCTCACTCAGAAGGGACACTACCTCTTTGCTTCTGGAGTTTTCCTGTGAAGATACACCTCCATATTTTATTTTCTGCTGAGGCTGCAGTCTCACTCTTCCCTTGATGGCCCAATTCAGATGGGATAAACACTCCCAGATTCTTTTCCTGCCCTGTTGCCTTTAGTTTCTCATGCTAATAGGCATTTACTGTAGTCTAAAAGCAGGACTTTACATATATCTGCATTAAAGTTCAACTCTTATATTTCTGCCCCCTTTGTTAACCTTTCCAAATCCTTGTTTAATCTTTTTTTACATCTCTACCTCTGCACCAAACTTTGTATAATTGGAAAAAAAGGTTTATCATGCTCTCTATTCCCTCACATGGACCCAGGAGAGTTCTGTTTTATTTGTGTAGTAACTTCCTTGATAAGTGTCTCTGACTCTTCAGACATGCAGTAATCCAGTTCCTCATTCTTAATTCTAAATCTTAATTCTAAATCTAACCCCTCCAGGTTTTTGGGGTGGCTATCTGTGCTAGACCAAGTCAAAGGCCTTGAAAAATTTGAGACAAGCCATTTCTACTGGTATCCCACTGTCAAGTTTTCCTGTACCCCAGTCACATATCTAGATCAAATTTAATTGTATTCCTATCATGAAGTCAAACTTTTACAAGTTCAAACCTCATATGGTCAAAACCATAAGTTCGAATTTGTAAAAGTTTGAGCGTTTGAATGGAAATCTCCATAAGCGGAGGTTTCCATTTTGTTCAATGGGGTGCAATCTTGGAGTTGGTATATTTAAGTAACGGGGGGTGTGAGGGGTGCAGGGGGGATTGCCCCCCTGCTTAAAACAGTTTATTTTGTTTTCCATTGTTTTGTTTTTTTTTTATCCACAGTCAAAGTTTTGTAACTTCGAATATAATGGGTCGAACATTATGCGTTGAAGTTATAAGACTTCGACTATGTGATATAGACTCATTTCAATTAGCAGTTCCTTCTGGCTCTGATTGCATGTTCATTTCTGTTCTGCAGGAAACTAACCCATCTTTCCATCAGGATTCTTTCTATGGCTTACTCTGACTATTCTGTTAGACTAACATACCAGTAGTTGTCTAGATTTTTCTTTCTTCCCTCCAAAGACAAGAGTGCTACACTTGCCATCCACTTCTTGGTCACTTCTGCAGCAGTCAATGGTCTGTTAAAGATCTCTAAGACAGCTCCTAGCATGCTGGCCAGATTCCTGATAATGTGCGTGAGGCTCCCTAATTGGTCCCACTGCATTATCCTCTATTAGGCAAGCCAGTAAGTCTTTGTCAGTCCTGGTGTCTGCCCACTGCCCTCCCCCACCTATACGCTACCACCCTCTCAGCATCACACACTTTCCTTGCTTTCTCTGTGAGCACTAAAACAAAGACTCATTCAATACCTCTTCTTCCTAATACTTCACTACTTTTAGTAGCAGTAAAGACCCTACCCTAAAATATTATTAAAAAGTAGTCAGTTACTAGCAGCTTATTTCTATGTTATTTTTCTTTAAGGCTTTACTAATAAATGGCAATATATTTATCCCAGAAAGTACAGCTCTAGCCTGATGCTTGATTCTAATGCTATAAAAATGGACCCTACACAGCCAGAACCCCTAAATGTTTGTGCAGCATTACTGGTGCATGCACATATTGGGTCCTCCCCCCAAACACAAACAAACTCTGCTTCACAAATTTGTCAAGATGTACAGAGCTTTAATCAAGTGAAAATCTGAGCTCTATAAATAAACCATAGTTAGCAAAAAATAAAGCATTCTCGGAAAGTGATCCCTTTCATTCCTGTCTGATAGTTTGATCTGTATTACTAGTGATAAATGCTTGTGAAAGGAATTAGAAACAAAAATGTCCAGCTACAGGAACTGAAAAATTGACCTCACTGATATATTTTCAACTTTGTGGGGGGCTTAGACTCACAACACTCATGGACTGGAAATATAGGCATAGATACCAGTAGGTGAGGATTGAGGCAAAAGTCATATATATCCCAAAGGGATACCCATTGATTAATAATTACATCCACTTCGCTGGTTCTGATTGTCTTAAACCATCTGCTTTCAGCAGTTTAACAAAGTAGGAATTCTCACCTACCATGATTGCAATGAAGGAAATGATAGCTGTGTGAGAGCAGCCTCAAGTAAGGAATCATCTCTCTCTCTCTGTATATATATATATAAATATATATATATGTGTGTGTGTGTGTGTGTGTGTGTGTGTGTGTGTGCATATATATATATATATATATATATATTTATGTACATGTGTGTGCATGTGTGTGTATGACTGTATGTATATATATATATATATATATATATATATATATATATATATATATATATATATATATATATATATATATATACACACATACATACAGGCTATATATGCAAGGTTCAATCCTTACCTTCGACCAATGCCTGGGTGAAGTTTGCATGTTCTCCCTGTGTCTCCATGAGGTTTCTCCCATGTCCGAAAACATGCTAAGTGTTTCCATCTCAAACTCACCAATGAATGGAGCTGTGGGCAGCAGGACAGTCTCTACATGGTGCCCTATAGGGGGAAGAGTTGTACAGACCAGCCACTTTGGGCATCTACTGTGTGTGCAGTATCCTCAAGATAGGAAAACATGGATCACAGACTGTGCACCATGGCAAGGTTTACCACTCAACAGTGTAAAATATGGCTCTAGGTGATTCGGTCATGTTGGCTAATGTCACCAAAAGTGGGCATAGGTAGTTACCGGTGATAAGTGGGTTGAGGACCTGGCCTACTCTGACCCATGCCAGGGACCCTTGCTAATAGTGGGAAGGGTATATGTCCCCTTATTGGCCAGTGTGTGCCCACCATAAAGCCCAGCATCCCTTGTTCAATAAGCTACTGGCTGGCTGGTGTCTAGTTGCCCAGCCTGGGTTACCTGGTATAGCTCTGTTGAGCTAAGATTGGATGTAAAACCAACCAACCTGCCAAACATGAACTGAGAATTGCCACACTAAATGTAGGTTCACTGGCAGGACGCAACGCCAAGAGACAAGATGGAAGGGCAGTGCAGCAAAGCCACTTGGCTTGGGATCCATAGTCTACTGTTCAGGTGGAGGGCAGGCTAGAAGGAATTGTGGTGAGAGAGAGGCTTCAGAAGGCAGTAAGAGATATCATCAGGATTAATGACAGACTCATGGCAGTCAGACTCCAGTGTAATGATAGGACAGTATTCATAATCTCAGCCTATGCCCCACAACAGGATTGTGATAGTGAGGAAAAGAGTGCATTCAGATAGCAGTTGCAGGACCTACTAGACAAAGCAGGACAACATGAATTGGTGTTGATAATGGGTGACGTGAATGCACATACCAGGACAGAAAGAACAGGATATGAGGATTGCCTGGGTCCACATGGGTGAGGCAACAGGAATAAAGAAGGAGACGCCATTCTAGACTCCTGTCTGGCAAATGGCTTGGTAGTAGCCAACACATGGTTCAGAAAGAGAGACAGTCACCAGATCGCATACAAGAGTAGTCAACATGGTAGACTTCCTCCTAGTATGGAAAATGCACTGGTGTAGAATCCAGGATTGTAAAGTTCGCCCCAGTGAAACAGTCGGCCCACAGCATAAACCACTAGTTGCCACAATCAGCTGCAAGCAGTGGTCAGAGAAGGCTCTAAGGTTAACAGAGACCAGACCTGGAAGTTGACTGGAGAGAAAGTACAACAGTTCAAGGAATAACTCAGGGCTCTAGCACCCCAAGAAGAGGAGGAAATAAGTGGAGTTGAAGAAGTATGGCAGTGCCTAAAACAACATGTGTTAGGACTACAGAAAAGATATGTGGCCGAGCCAGGTATGGAAATAAAGTACATAAGGAAAGCTGGTGGTGGAATGCAGAAGTCCAGGAAGTCATCAAAAGAAAGAAGGACTGCAGGGAAAAGTAGGAGATAGAAAAGACTGACTAGGCTAGGAAGGACTACTGGATGGCTAACAAAGAATCTAAGAAAGTAGTTGCAATGGCAAAGAATAGGGCATCAGAGGCACTGTACCAACTTCTGGAAAGTAACTCAGTAAGGGACAAAAAGAAACTATATCAGGTTGCAATGTAAAGACAGAAAGATAAAGAAGATAGTTAGACACCCTTCATAAGGGATGCCAGCAACAACCTGCTCACCAGTCCAGAGGGCATCAAAGACAGATTGAAGGAGTATTTCGAGCAGCTTCTGAATGAAGAAATCCCCACAGAAGCTGTACTTTCCCAGAAACAGCCTACTATGAGAGAAGAAGAGGAGCCCACCTTAGAAGAAGCAAGAACAGCACTAAGGAAGATGAAGTCAGGGAAAGCACCAGGCTCAGATGAGGTCACAGCAGATATGATAAAGATGTTGGGTGAGATAGGTGAGAAATGGCTCCTGAGGGTACTAATAGCAGTGTGGAGAGAAAGGCGTATCCCAGATGACTGGAGAATAAGCATACTCAAGACAGTGTACAAGAACAAAGGGGACATCCACAACTGTGGGCAGTACAGAGGCATCAAACTCCTATCACATTACATGAAATTCCTGTTGAGGGTGATTGATAAATGGATGTGCAGAGTAATAGAAAGTAAGATGGGAGATGAGCAGTTTTGATTCAGATCAGGATGCAGCACAACTGACCCGATGTTTGCACTGAGACAGATACTTGAGAAGAAGCTAGAGATGAGGATTGAGTCCAACTGGGCATTCCTAGACTTGGAGAAAGCATATCACAAGGTCCCAAGAAAGCTGATCTGGGCAGTACTGCGGTGGCTTGAATTCACAGAAACATTTGTAGAATTAGTGCAGGCTATGTACAAGGAACCAATGATTCAAGTACGAACAGTGTTCGGCCTCACAGAGGGGTTCCCAGTCAGAGTGGGTGTACATCAGGGTTCAGCTCTGAGCCCACTGCTGTTCATACTGGTAATGGACTACATTAACAAACAGGTTGGAGGGTGGGATCAACAAAGCTGCCGTATGCAGATGATGTAGCAGTGCAGGCAGACTCTGAGCTACAACTTCATCAAAGGATAGGATAATGGAATGCAAATCTGAAGGCACATGGGATGAAACTAAGCACAGATAAGACAGTGGTAATGGCAGCAAATTGGGGAAATCAGAAGAAGCTGAGAATAGAGATAGAAGGGAAGATAGTGAAACAGGTAAACAGCTTCAAGTATCTGGGAGGTGTAGTTGAGGAGAAAGGTAGTCTGAATGAAGAGGTCAAAACTAGAATCAAAGGGGCTGCAGCCAAATGGCATAGGTGTAGTCTATGACAGAAGAATGCCAAAGAAGCTCAAAAGTAAGGTGTACAAGACAGTGGTGTGGCCAGTACTATTATATGGTACAGAAACCTGGGCAGTAAAGGCAGAACAGTTGAAGAAGCTAGAGGGGATGGAAATGGGTCTATATTAGATCAGTGAATGCTTAAAAAAGCAAATGCTGGTTGATCTAACTTATGTAAGTGAATGTTTAAAATATCGAAGCAACAGAAACCAAAATTTTTTCCTAGGGAAAGAATTCGGTTGTCCATTTCTGTTGCTTCAGTATTTTCAGTGCTGTGGTGGAAAGCTACGGGTCAGATTCAAGTAAGTGTGCGATTGTGTGGATGGGAGTGTTAGGGCGGGTTAGGTGAGTTAGGGTTAGGGCGCGGGTTAGGTATGTGTGTGATTGTGTGGACGTGAGGGTTAGGGCGGGTTAGGTGAGTTAGGGTTAGGGAGCGGGTGAGATGAGTGTGCTATAGTGACGGACCTTAGGGTTAGGGTTTGAGTTAAGGTAAGTGGATAGTTAGTGGTGTGTGTATAGTTTAGTGTAGGGTTAGGTGTCAGATTTTAGGTGTATGTGTGTGGATTGCTGTTTGTTTGGTGTGCTTGTGTTGCGTGTATGTGTTTTGGATTAGAGATTTTTTCCCTAGGAAAAAAATCACTGTTCTGACAGTTCGAGATCGTAAGCTTTCGCTTACATAAGTTCGATCAATCAGCATTCGCTTTTTTAAGCGTTCGCTGATCTAATATAGACCCACGGAAATGAAGTGCCTGAGAAAGGTGGTAGGATGCACACTGTGGGACAGCCGAAGAAATGAGGACATAAGAGCAGAAGCCAAAGTAGCTCCAACTGCAGAAAAGATCACAGAAAACAGATTACGGTGGTTTGTACACGTGCAGAAAAGCAGAAGACAATCTAGTGAGGAAGATTTGGGACAGGCAGGAAGAAAGTAAGAGGAAGCGAGGACATCCAGCAAAGAGGTGGATGGATTGTGTGAAAGAAGATCTGCAACAGTGAGGCATGAGTGTTGAAGAAGGCAGGAGTATGGCAATGAATCGAGAGAGTTGGTGACAGTTAACACGATACCCCAATCCCATGCAGAAAAAAATGGGAAAAAAGGGGGCTGATGATGATATATATATATATATATATATATATATATATATATATATATATATATATATATATATATGGTTTCTCCTCTTTGAAAATCAAAGTGTATATGGTCCGGACTGTATGATCGACTTTTCAAAACTCTGAAGTGTTTGTACTGTGCTTGCAATACAGTAGGAATCAGGGGATTTACCAATTTCCCCACTATAGTGCAATCTCTGTGCTGGTATATATAATTTGTAGGGCATGTGGGGGAACAGGGGACTTCCCATCCCACAAACAAAAAAAAAAACACAGTTTGTTTGCTTTTTTACTTTTCGACATATGGTCTCAACCATATGCAGTTAGATGCTTATATATATATATATATATATATATATATATATATATATATATATATATATATATATATAGATATAGATATAGTTATAAAAAATGTAGGCTGGTTCTGATTTGTGACACATTCACCATAGTCAGATCTATGTGTTACTTAATCATATTCATTGGCAAATAAACAAAACTCAGAAAAGAAATGCAGTTCTTGTCAACCAAGTCAGTCTGCAGTCCAGAATAAATAATTTCACTTTTCAAACAGCTTTTGTCACAGTGCAGCAAACCTTTACACTTAACTGTATTGATCATTTCAAAAAATAATTTTGGCAGAGTTGCTAGTAAAATAAAATGTGTGTTTACCTTGAAAATAAAAGGAGTTTTTAGGACCTTTTTTAGTCCTTTATTTGTGCCTGAATACTTTTTGGTGTTGGCTGTGGTTTGGCACATTCCTCGTGTTTAGACTGCTTTGTAGGAAAATAAAACACTACTTACAAAGACTTCTAGACACCAGAGTAGGTCTCTTCCCTATTCCTGCAACAGGGAACAACAAACAGTTTCACCTTCAAATCACGCAATAAGTCCAGCTAGCTTCTTCTATTAAGGGTCAAGTCCTTTCCAGCATAGGGACACTATATGGATTGACTTTGTTTTTCCTTCTGGTCAAATTAACTTCAACTAGAGTCCTTCAATGACCCTCCTCAGCCCCAAAGGTCATGCATCTGCTCTGCTTTACGGAAGTGTGTTTAAAATACATTTAAGCATTATTTACAAAGCATATTAGATTAAGGAAATACACGTTTTCAAGATATTATGAGTAAAAATCAAAAAAAGCATATTAATACAAATGTATAATATCCATAGCAAAGAAAATTAGGATGGGAAGCACATTAATTATATGTTTTATTTAAATATCTGTTGGTTGGGGTGTCTGTATACCTGATGAAGTGTCTTTGAATGTGAAAGCTTGTATTATCTATTATCCATGTTCGGTATCTGTTCTCATCATTTGGTTGTTTGGTAACAATTATTTCTTTGGAATCGCTGTTTTAGACTTGTTAGAGGGAATACCAAAATATGCAGACTGAATAGCCAGAAAAAGAACTTCCATATACTAAGTCCAAGATGACATTTTTCAGAATATTGTTTTTTCACCAAGGTATGGCAGTCTCATAGCTGGTATATATAAGTTCAGGGGTTCGTGGGTAGGTGCAAAAGTTTAAAGGAGAAAAGTGATTTTCGTGATTTACTTTTCTCCTGTGTTTTCAGTCTTTTTCTTTAGGCTTGTTGGCACTTGGCATTTTGAGTGCCAACATTTCAATAGAGGACAACCACCATTATCCCTCTTACACAAAGGTGGAGCGTCCACTAACCCAGGTCATTATAGGCACATAAGCCTAACTAGCCTGATCTGCAAGACCATGGAATGCATTATCATGGACCACAAGGACACTGGCAACCTCCAAATGCTTGACCTCACATAGTTTGGTTTTGTCAAAGGGAGATCATGCCTGTTAAACTTGGTCAACTTCTTCAAAACAGTCAGCAAAGTCATGGATGAGGGGAAGATGGTGCACACAGCCTACCTTGACCTAGCCAAAGCCTTTGACACTATTCCCCTCTTGGGCGTAATAGATAAACTCTCCCAGCTAGGCATCAACCCGTATGTTACCAGATGTGTAGCTAACTGGCTCACTGACAGAACCCACTCAGTCAAAGTAGGGGAAGCCACCTGTAGTTGTAGACCCGTAACGAGTGGTGTGCCCCAAGGAACTGTTTGGAATATACCTTTCCAAGGTGCAAGCCAAAACCATTTGTCTGTGGCTGACCAAGTCTGCAGATGACTGCAAGCTAGGTGCTTGTCTTAAATTCCCCTAGTGATGTGAACATCCTCCAAGAGGGCCTTACCCAAACTCATGACTGGTGCCAGAAGCATGGCCTGAAACTGAATGCCAAGAAATGCATCATTTTTCCTTTTGGGGAAAATGTCATCCCCACTAATTATCACATTAATAACAATGTACTAAGCATGCAATCAGTCGTGAAGGACTTGGGCACCCAGGTTGATAGCAACCTGACTTTTGGCCACCATGTTGCCTCTGTTGTACGGAAGGCTTTCTACTTGGCTCACCTCATAAATAAGGGTATTTCATCCAGGAATAAGGAGGTCATAACATCCCTGTACTCCTCCCTTATCAGACCCATTATCGAGTACAATGCCCACTTCGGCTTGTACCTTGCCAATCACATGCAGCAGTTGGAGAGACCACAGAGGTTCCTGACCAGGAAAATCCAGGGTCTCAAACACCTATCCTACACAAGATAGGCTAAAAGCCCTATCCCACTACTCAGTCTCATACAGACTGCTCAGAGGTGACCTGTGTCGGGCATACAAGGCCATTTCAGACCCACCCTGGATGGAGTTGCTGCATATCCATAAGAAAAACTCCACTTGAGCAACCCACACGCAAGGACTTAACCTAGTCTGTGACATTAATTGAACTTGTTGGTAGGATAGATTTGTGTCCTAAAGACTCCCCCATATGTGGAATAGACCTCCCTCCATGTCAAGCAGAGTACGTCTCAAACCCTCTTTAAGAGGAACCTGGATGACTGGATGGGAAACAGAAAATATACCCCTGGGATTCCAACTCTGTCCCTGCTGGACAGGGGAAACAGGTGCTAACTTTGAGGGAACATGGGTGAAATTCTTGGCTAGGCTTATAAGGGCCTCCGGGCCAATAGCCTAGTATCATCCTATGAACCTATGAACCTATAGGGAGCTGTTAGGATTGCATACTTCAAACTATAGGTGTGATATTATTGCATAGTTGCATAGTTTATCAGTTGTCTGGTGATATCATAGGGCAGATTTGAATTGTTGCAGTATATTTAAAAACCTAATGTGGCTTGGAACTTTATTTCATTTATTTGCAGTGGTTAGTTTACGTTCTGAGGATCTTAGGGTTCTATTTGGTACATGCCATTGAATGAAATTTGACAGTGAGGGTGTTTTAAGTGGATGAGGATGTATTTTGTTTATTGTGAGTAGGTGGGAGAGGGTAATGTGTTGAGGAAGTTCAAGCCATTTGAGGGTATTTAGTGCCATGCAGTGATGGTAGCAGTTTTGGCGACTGCAGGTGAATTTGCTAATTTTGTTGTAGGCACTTTCTAGTTTGTGTCTGGTGGAAGAACTGAGATTTGTGAATATTGCTCTGACATATAGGAGGGTAGGAAGGAGAAGTGAGTTGGCAGCTATATGTTTTACTATGATCACTTAGCAGGTGGTTTGCTTTGTAAAGGGAGCCTAGTTTGCAGTGTGTCTTTTTGACTGCAATGTCAATGTACAGATCACATTTTAACTTGTTATTAATGAGAACACCTAGTAATTTTGAGCTGATAACATTTGCAATTTTGTCTTGTTTGAGGAGACTTGTTTGAGATTAAGGTCAGAACTGTTTTGAGTTATGTTTTTGGGAAGGAATAGGGTTAGTGTGGTTTTGTTGAGGTTTAAGAGCAATTGAGATTTATTTAGCCAGTTTTCTATAGAGGTGAAATTTTCCTGCGTGATATTTTCTAAATGGAGAAGATTTGGGAATGATCAGTTTAAAGCTGAGTCATCAGCATATTGTATTATGGTGGTGAGTTTTAATTCTTTGTGCATATCATTAGGTCCGTAGATACACACTAAATAATTTATCCATGGTGATCTTTAGAAGCCTAGCCATACATTGCCATTAAGCTTTTTCTCTTCTATTTTAAGTACAAATAACCAAGAGGTGAGCAGAACATTTACATGTTGCACCTATCCATGAGATAAAAGGTTGCAATACTGGGGGTAAACTTGTGGTTACCTATCCATTCATCCAGATTTCTTTTGAACAGTATAAGAGCGATACTTTGCTTTATGTGGAGAGGAAAAGGATTCAAAAGAAATGGTATTCTTGTTGATACATTTCTGTCCCTTCAGCATGTTATATTTATGTTGCAAAAAGAACTGAAAACTCTTGAGCAAGTGTTTATGCTCCCACTGGACTTTCAAATGTGCACTAGGTCTGCAATTATCTTTAACAGCCTTGCTAGTTTATGGGGTTACATTCTTTAAAGGGCTTATCCACAACTATGCCATCTGACCCTTCTAGGCCTGCACATTTAAAGGGGCCAGCCACCACTATGCTTATATATATATATATATATATATATATATATATATAGGTGTATGCATATATAACTGTATATATATATATATATATATATATATATATATATATATATATATGGGTCTACTGCTTTTCATCGAATACCACATATTCAAAAAAGAGCAGTAGACCGCTCAGTTACGCAAAAGTGCACTTATTCGAAAGTGCACTTTCGCGAACTCAGCTACTACGAATGGATCACAGCACAGTGGAGGACAGCAGGAAAACATGCTATGTCCTCCACTGTGGTGCAGTAGTTACGGACCTTAGGGTTAGGGCATGGGTCATGGTAAAGGGATAGCTAGTAGGGCTATCCCCTTACCATGACCTGCACCCTAACCCTAAGGTCCGTGACTATCGCACCACAATGGAGGATAGCCTGTCCTCCACTGTGGTGTCGTAGTCATGGACCTGAGGGTTAGGGTGTTGGTCATGGTAAGGGGATAGCCCTACTAGCTATCCCCTTACCATGACCCGTGCCCTAATCCTAAGGTCTGTAACTACTGCACTAAAGTCAGTAGTAGTCCATTCGCTGAAGCGGATTTTGCGAAAGTGCACTTTCGATTAAGTGCACTTTTGCGTAACCCATGATCTACTGTGTGAGTTCAAAGAAGTGTATGTTCAAACTTAAATAGTAGACCCATATATATATATATATATATATATATATATATATATATATATATATATGTGTGTGTGTGTGTGTGTGTATAAAACTCCAACAAGGACAGTACCAAGCCCGGCTAAAAAAGGAGGAGGGTGGTCACCCCGCTGCGGTGACCAGAACTGGGAAATCAGGTGTGACGATATGGCCAACTGTCATCATAGCCAGCTGGAGTTTTGTAAAGAATAATATGTCCTTTGAATATCAAACTGATTTATACAAGATGCTTGTGTTACAAATGCATTAGAACTGTATGGCATTTGTATATTAAACTAATTTGTACAGATGCTTGTGGTTTGCTTATATTAAAATGTATCAACAGTGCACCCTACTGAAATGAAATGTACATGTATTATTGCTACTGAATTAAATGTACCAACTAGCTTACTTTAAGAAAATAAGGGAATATAAATAAGCAGTTAAACCATTAAAAAAAGCTGTTAAACCATTAAAACATCACCCCACAGTGCTGAATAGGATTGGAGTTGATAGGTCTTAGGCAGAGCCTTTGTTTATTAGCTCAGTGAAAAGAGGGGAGGTCCCAGGCACTGCCATAAACATTTGGATGTGTATTGTGACCGCATGTGCTAAATTCCTGTCTCAGCTTCAAAAGGAAATACTGTTAGAAAACCTAGAATCAGGTGAACAGATGAGATCATTCTTCCAGCCCTCTTTGAAATTATATTTTTGATATTACAAATCGAAATGTCAGAGTATACCGTATTCTGTTTGGAAGCCTGACTAGAAAGACCCTCACCTACACATCTTGATTTTTGGTAGTAAGTAACTTAACTAGGGAACAGTAAAATTATCTTAAATTCAGTCAGGGATATAGTAAGACTTAGTTTAGAAAGTGTTTTTCTTTATTTGTATGAGTCTGTCTAATGTTAACTTCAATATTTTCTGCGATTTGAACTCTGTGGTTTACTGTGAATATATATTCAGTATTTCATGTTCTTTTATTATTATTAAATATATTTTAACTTTCATTGTGGCTGGTCATTATAGAAAGCATCTAACCTTTGAGAGTACTTATATTTATTTGTGACACTGTGTGGGCCACTCCAGAAGGCCTAGCTATTTTGGTGAACCACTACCATTTGTATTAGTATTAATATTGCACAGTATAATTGGATACCTTTTGTAAGAGCCTTATAGTAACTGACTGGTGGCAGTGAATCTACCTTATAATCTTGGCAAAGCTGGTAGAGTGGGTAATCTGTGCCAGCCTTTCCCAGGTGTGTGTGCATGTGTGTGAAAATTAAATCTTAAAGAGTGTGCGTGTCAGTTACTTGGGGAAGGGACACGGAGCACTGGGTTTACAGAGACAGTGCTGGAGGACTTGGCTTGGACACTCAGCTGATGACCTTAATCTAGAGCTGTACTAGTGGGGATTCTTACTGGGGACCTGGAGGGAGACAGATCTAGAGATAACCAGACCCCTGGCTGAGTGTATTCCCTGTGTGTTCTTAAGGGAAATTGTACTTGATGCAGAGAGGTCTGCATCTAGAAATACTGAGTGTATCCATTTGTATTCCAAATGCACGTCCCTCTCCAGTGTTAGTGGTGATGATTCAGCCTCCTTGATTACTGGTCTAGTGTTGGAATGACACATATTGGTGGCCCTCACATATTGGTAGTAGTGGTGGGCATCACAGCAGGCAATAAATCTCATGGAAATTTGAACAAACCCATTTGCTCATACTACCACATCTGGGGAAGCTGATATGCCAACACTGGGGACCCAGGTTGCTGGTGAGAAGTGGGCTACTGGCCAAAGGAAATTCATTATACCAAAGTTGGAAACTTGTATTGCCATGTGTAATGTTCGAACCAGCCAACACATTGGCCAAAAGGAAATCATTGCCAAGGAACTCATGAAATGCTAAATCTCAATCTCTGCAGCATTGGAGTTATGACTTACTGGATCTGGAACACTGACCATCCAACCAGCTACAGCCAATAAACAATGATGATGTACTACTCTGGTAGTGAGGAGCAAGAGGCTGGCATCGGGTTTATGCTGGATAGCCAGGCTAAAAGAAGCATAATTGCTTTCCAACCAATATTAGACTTCCTGGCAGCACTCACCATTGATGGTACCATCAAGACCCACATTCTGTCCATCTGTGCACCAACTGAGACTAGTCTGGACCCAGCCAAGGATAAATTCTACAACCAGGTCCTATACATGCTGGATTTGATCCTATGGACCGAGAATGATCATCTTGACAGGAGACGTCAATGCCCAAATTGGTCAGGACAGGTCCAGTTGTGAAGGAATGATGGGTAGATTTGGCCATGGGAGCATGAATGATAATGGCCTGCACTTTCTGCCCTTTGCTGCATCAAACAATCTCATTGTGGGGAAATAACCATTTCTAGCATTAACACAAACACCAGCAAAAATTGTGAAACCCATCCGGTGAGGATTTGGCCATATTAGACTACATCCTGGTTAACTTCCGCTTCTGATTATTGCTTAAGGATATCCATGCTATGCAAGGACCTGACCTTAGCTCCAATCCTCATCCATGCTCATGGTGAAGCTTTGCTTACAGCATGAAAAGCACAAGTCACCTCCACCAGCCAGGCTGGACTAGAAGCAACTGATGCCCCCGCCTGCAAACAGGAATTCCAGATTGCACTGTTAAACCAGTTTGTAGCATTGGCCCAAATGGAGTAAGTGAATGAGGCAGAAAAGCAAATATCAACTCCTCCATGGGATGTGCCAAATTGCTACGCCCACCCATCTGCCACTGAATGCAGCCATGGATATCTGATGAGTACCTGGCTCTCATAGCTCAATGGAAGGAGGTGAAGCTGGTCAACTATGAATGATACTGGCAGCTAAGCTGAGATGTTCACCAGAGGCTAAAAGCAGAAAGGGAAGTGCATTGGAGCCAGGTGGCAGCTGACCTTGAGGAGGCAGCATTCAGATACAAGTACCACACCCTGTAAAGCACCCTAAAAACAATTGAGTGGGAAGACCAACCCACCATTAACAACATTAAAAAAATGGCTGGGACATTCATGTGCTCACCTTGTGAACAACTGAAACATTGGAGGGAATTCTTTCAAGAGGTTTACAACCATGATCCACCTCATGGACCAATGGTCAATCCACCACACATCGGTCTCCCTGAGGCCCCAATGACTCATGCAAAGCCAACAGTCAATGAGGTGAAATCAGTTATCTGAATTCTGAGAAAAAGCAAGGCACCAGGAGTAGATCAGGTCACTGTGGAAGTAAGCAAGGCTTGAAGTGATATTATGCTTAACTGACTCCACACACTGATCAAGCTGCTATGGGTTATGGAACAGATACCATCCACATAGAAGAAGGCCATCATCGTACCCATCCACAAGAAGGGGGAAGACAGAGGATGCCAGAATTACTGTGGCATCAGCCTGCTCTCCATCATTGACAAAATCTTTAAGAAGACCATACAATCCAGGCTGCATAAACACAATGAGCAAACCAGCAGGAAAGAACAGGCCCAGATTCAGACTGAACAGAGGATGATGTGATCAAATCTTTGCCATCCATCAGCTAATGGAGAAAGAATCTGGTGTGGACAATGTACAATTATTGTATTTATCAATTTCAAGTCCGCATATGATTGTATCCACTGGCCTGCTCTGTGGAAGACATTGGAGACCAGGCACATGTTGAAAAAAATCATCAGACTCCTTCAAACTTCATACAATGGTTCATCCAGCCAGGTGTGCATTCGGAATGAACTGTCTGAAGAGCTTAATATCCAGACTGCAGACCATCAAAACATTGGTGGATGCCATCATAAAGAAAGTATATGAGGGCAGGAGTGGAAAACATGTACTATGAAACCCATTCTGTGACAGACCTGATCTTCACCGATGACAGTGACATTTTTGTATACAGTGAAGTTGAGGCACATATATCTTTCATGACATTGCCTGCATCATGCAATCATATGGCCTATGAATAAATGCAGACAAGACCAAAGTGATGGCAAATGATGGGACAAGCCACCATCCACCATGGGGGAGGTCAGGTCAAACAAACACAAGAATTCAAGTATCTGGGTTCT